>NC_061117.1:111415485-111596789 GCF_002878395.1 Capsicum annuum
TCCAGTAATTGATGATGACATTGATTCTATGAGTTCTATTTCTAGCTTGATAAATGATGGTATGGTGTTGATATTGTTGAGAATAATATGGTGGTGATGATATATGTTCTGGTTTGAGTCCGACATTAAGAGTTGTGTATGATATGATATGATACTAATGGTTTGATGGTTATAATTGATATTTAGTAGAGTTATGGATCTTCGGTTATTTATTTTCCTTGATTTCTAGACCCAAACTACTAAGTCTTTGAGGCTCTATTATAGCCATAAATGTTATTGATCTACTCAAATTTCTTGAGGGTTATAGCATCCTAATAATGTTTGAACAATGGGATGGTCTCAAAAACTCATTTTTTGAAGGTGGGACCCACTTGGGGTTTGGTGTCATTTTGGACCCATGGCATAATGCTTCCATAATGGGTGTTGTTATTCTTATAATGATGCTTAGATTATATAGTGATATCTTGGCTCGTGGAAGAAAAAGCTTTAAGAAAAGAGAATATAATGATGTTATGATGATGCTCCGTGAATTCGGAGGATATAATGATGTTATGATGATGACTTATGAATCCAAAGGATATAATGATGTTATGATGATGCTCGATAAATTTGAAGGATATAATGATATTATGATGATGCCTAGTGAATTCAGAGAATATAACAATTTTATGATGATGTTCGGTGAATTCGAATGATATAATAATATTATGATAATGCCCGATGAATCAAAAATTGGTAATGATGTTAGGATGATGTTATGTATGGTGAGTAAATATGAATACATAGATGTATGTGAGGTTATGCCATGTGTGACTAAACCCATTGTGTACTTAGGAAATGATGTCTTCCTTGGTAAATTATTATCCATTCTTCATTATTAATAACTGGATAAGCGGCGTGACCGCTATTAACTCTAATTAGTAACTAAAAGTAGATTATGCTGAATATTGTGTTAAGGCTACTTGATATGTGTTATCTTGTGTAGAACCTAGAGGTCACCTAATAAATCTACTTAACTTGGATAAATGGTTATGTTATGGAATTTTTCTTAGTAAAGAGGCTTATGTGATAACTAGTTATCTCTAATAAATGATTATGACTTGTAGGCTAGAAGCCTAGTGAACTAGTTGTTGGACCTTACTTAGCCAGAATATGGAAACTAATTCTTAAGGTTGTGATATGCTCTATGATAATATACTTAGTATTATATGATGAGTGGTTATGTTGACATCTAGTTTATGATGCTGTGGAGGCTTAATTGATTCCTTATATAATTAGGGGGCTCACTAGAAGATGACTTTGTGATGGGTAAATAATAGTAGTGTTGGTAATTTGTAGCTTTTCCTTATTTAATGACAAGTAAACTATTAGACTTGCAAACTAGTGGCTCATGGAAATGGAGGCTAGCTAGTTTAGGTTAGACATGTAGTTTATTATTGAATTAGAGATTAAATAACTACACAAAACATGTTATCTTGATATCAACTTTGTTGCATCAAACTGCAGTATTGGTGATGATTGTAGACCTTGGTAGGAGGCCATAGCGGGAATGTACAAACTCGTGACTTTGGGGAGTTACTTGTGTAGTTGTTTCTTGGTATGTTGATGGATTGATCTTTTGGTGTACTCTCCCGTGGTTTAGGACACCGTGATGAGTTCTTTTATTGTTTTCCTTGAGTGTTCTTCCTGGCGGTATTGGACGTTGTGGTAAGGTTTTTTGCTTTATACTCTAATGATGGTAGTTGTGTTGATTATGGTGATTGCATGTTGTTATTCTATATAGTGCCTTTATGCTTCCAAAATAATTACTCATGTTATATGAAAGTTATGGTATTTGTGGATATGGAAGGTCGTACTATTGTTCTAGTTGATTAGTTATCTTATACAATGATATCAAAGAAGATTAAGGTTTGATTCTTTACCTTGACTTTAAGTTATCGTCTTACTCTATATCGTACTTATATTATAATTTAGCACAGTTGGTTGATGATTCCTATTGAGTGTCCATGTTTTGGTACTCATACTATATTTCTATACCTTTTTTGTGCAGACCCAAGTTTTAGTTGCCGCCATAAAGTCTAGGTCATACGGTGTTGATCATCAGGAGATAGGGTGAGCTCTTGGAGTTCGAGTTCCCCCTTTCCCCTTATATCTTTACTTTGTCTTTTGTATTCAAGATGATTGTATAAGACTATCTAAGACTATTAGACGTTGAGTTGTAATTTCTATTATAGAATGTAGAGATGCTCTTGTACTAATACTATTAGGTCATAGGATTGGTGTTCGAATGTTAGTTGTTTCTTTGTGGAATGTCTTTGTAATAGTATGTTCCTCTATAGGGTCCATGTTGGATTTTTCGACCAAGGGAACCCATTGCATTAGCTCTAGATTACAATGTTGGCTTACCTACATGTGGGTTATGGTAGGTGCCATCATGACCAAAAAATTGGGTCATGATAAATTGGTATTAGAGCCTAGGTTTCACCGATATTATTGGTACAAGAGTAAGTTTCTAATAGTGTCTTGTGGGTTGGAACGTTGATGTTTGTTTCCTTTTTCTTGGGAGGATATTGGATATTATTAGGAGTCCCTCACTTCTTTAACTCATATCATGCTAAGAGTCTTAGTTGGTTTGTTGGATATTCTCTCGACTTTACGCTTTTGCAGATGCCTATGACTTGTGCAACATTTATATGTCAGGAGGGTCCTGAGATCTAGACTCATGATGTGTCCCTAGTTAGGGATCAGGGTGGACCTCCCCCAAACCTTATTCTTATACCCAAGCTAGAGACTTCTCCACCTTATACAGTGGTGGGCCAGGGATCAACCTAGGCTCCACCAGGATTTATCCCCTCTTCTTTGCTTAGAGATGCTTTAGTTTAATTGTTGGGTATTGTTGATGGTTCGCAGACTACTGGAACAAGAGTACATCCTGCAGCTGCAGCCCCTGGAGTTAAGGTTCCTCTTATTCTAGCAGTTGTTCAGCTGGCAGTCACTCAGCCAGTTGTGACCCAGCCTGCTATGTTTGCTGAGGAGAAGAAGACGCTGGGTATATTTATAAGGTTGGCACCACCTAGGATTTTTAGTGCTACTGGAGAAAACGCATTTGAGTTTTTGACTGCTTGTGAGGATAGGCTTCATGGGTTAGGCCTTGTTGAGATTCATGGTATGGATTACACCACATTTCAGTTAGACTTGTCTGCTCGGCTCTAGTGGAAACGTTTTATGAGTTCTAGGCCAGTTGGATCTTTCCCTTTCTCTTGGGCTTTGTTCTTTGATATGTTTTTGAAGAATTATATGCCTCACAGCCTCAAAGATCACTTGAGAGATTAATTATCTAGATTGGAATAGGGTTTTATGATAGTTTTTGAGTATGAGGATCATTTCCTTGAGTTGGCTAGGAATGTGACTTCTATCTTGGATATAGAGTATGAGAGAGTTTGCTGCTTTGTGATAGGATTGAGACTTCCTATTCGAATGGCTACTCAGAGTTTGGTCGCTATGGGTAGGACTTTTACTGAGGTTTCTGATCATGCTATAGTAATGGATGACATGCAGCGTGAGGGCAGATATGGTAGGAACCGTGGTAGTTCCCAATTTAGGGGTGGCATTTCTTATGCTGGACATTCTCCACATCCCTCTTTCCAGCATCAGAGTCAGACTAGTCAGCCAGTTTAGTAAACTTTTCAGACTACTAACGCGGGTCATTTTATTTCTAGTGGTCGCCTTAGTAAGGGCGGTGATCAGTCCATGAGAGGTTCATTTATAGACCATGCTAGGTGTGGTATCTATGTTGGATCAGTTGGATCACTGAGTTTTGGTTCTTCTCGTGATTTTTGTTTTACTTGTGGACTTCCTAGTCATTTCTCTAGAGAGTGCCCTAGTCATAAAATGATGGTTCATTTAGCTTAGGGAGCTACTCCTATTAGGGCAGTTTATCCTTTAGGTAGAGGTGGTTTTCGAGGTCGTAGGGGTGGTTACCAGGGCACTCGAGGTGGTACTCAGGTAGGTAGGATAAGAGGTCAGTCAGGTACCCAGCTAGGTGGCGGCTGTGGTCAGTTGTATACAGTACCTACTAGACCTAAGCCTGAGACTTAGAAAGTTGTAGTTATAAGTGTGTTTTCGCTACGCCGCAAGTCGGCTCTTACTTTATTTGATCTTGGATCCACTTATTCTTATATATCTGCCTATTATGCACAACAATTAGACTTGACTAGTGATTTATTATTTGTGCCTTTGCGCATATCTACTCTCGTAGGTGATTCTTTAGTATTGGATCGAGTATTCAAATCATGTGTTGTGACAGTTAGTGATGTGGATACTAGTGCTAATCTTATTATTCTGGATATATTGGATTTTGATGTGATTTTGTCGGTGGACTAGTTATCCCATCATCAGGTCGTTATGTCTTATTTTGCCAAGACCGTTACCTTAACCATGCTTGACGTATCCCCAGTTATGTAGCGGGGAGCAATTAGCCACTAGCTAACGGGGATTATTTGTTATATTTATGCCAAATGACTTATATCAAGGATTTGCGAGTCTTATCTCACCTATGGATGTAATACCCGTGTGGAGAGTCTGTCGTTTGATTGTGTTCCTATTGTGTATGAGTTTCCTGGTGTGTTTCCTGCCGATCTTCCTGGTATTCCCCCTAATCGTAAGATTGAGTTTTCTATTGACCTTGAGCCTGGAACCCAACCTATTTCTATGGCACCTTACTGTATGGCTCCTGCTGAGCTTAAGAAGCTGAACTCCCAGCTCCGGATCTTCTTGGTAAGGTTTTCATTAGACCAAGTGTATCCCCATGGGGAGCCCCTGTTTTGTTTGTAAAAAAAAAGGATGGTTCGATGCGAATGTGTATTGATTTTAGTTAGCTTAACAAGGTGACAGTGAAGAACCGTTATCCTATACCCTATATTGATGAATTATTTAACCAGCTTCAGGGATCAGTTGTATCTAAGACAGATTTGAGGTCCAGTTATAATCAGTTGAGGATTTGGGCTGAGTATATCCCAAAGACGACCTTTAGGATTTGTTATGGTCACTATGAGTTCTGGGAGATTTATTTTTGGCTGACTAATGCCCCAGACGCATTTATGGATTTGATGAACCGTGTGTTTAGATCCTATCTAGACTCTTTTGTTATCATGTTCATTGATGATATTCTTATGTATTCGAGGAGTAGCGATGAGCATGCACAATACTTGAAGATTGTGCTCCACGTTTTGCAAGAGAATGTACTTTTTGCTAAATTCTCCAAGTATGAGTTTTGGCTTGAGTCAGTATCATTTTTGGGACACGTGGTGTCCAAGGCAGATATTATGGTAGACCCAACTAAGATTTCAGCAATTCGTGATTAGGCTAGGCCTACATGTTTGATTGAGGTTCGTAGTTTTATTGGTTTGGATGGTTATTATAGGCTCTTTGTTGAGAGCTTTGCAACTATATAAGCCCCTATGACTAGATTGACTCAGAGGGAAGTTCCTTTCCGATGGTCCGAGGAGTGAGAGTTGAGTCTGGAAAGCTCAAGAATTGTCTAATTTCAGCCCCGATGTTAACTCTTCCAATTAAGAGGGAGGGATTCATAGTGTTTTGTGATACATCTGGTGTTAGTCTTGGATGTGTTTTGATGCAGCAAGGTCGTGTTATTGCCTATGTTTCTAGACAGCTCAAGGTGCATGAGCGCAACTACCCCACTATTGATTTAGAGTTGGTGGCGGTAGTTTTCGCACTCAAGATTCGGAGGCATTCCTTGTATGGTGTGCATTGTGAGATTTTCACCGTTCATCATAGTCTTAGCATCTTATGACCTAGCGAGAGCTTAATTCTCACCAGCACAGATGGATGGAGTTGCTAAAGGACAATGACATTTCCATCTTGTATCATTCGGGTACGAAGAATATGGTGGTTGATGCCTTAAGTCGCAAGGTGGTAAGTATGGGTAGTTTGGCATGTATATCAGTTTCTCAAAGGACCTTGGCATGGGGCATTTAGTCCTTAGCCAATTTGATGGTTTGCCTTGATATTTTGGATCCTGTAAGGATTTTGGCTTATGTAGTGGTGAGGTCTTCCCTATTTGAGCAGCTTCATGATCGTCAGTTTGAGGATAGTAAGTTGTGCCTTTTTCTTGATTGGATGGTGAGTGGTGATTCTGGGAGATACACCATAGATTTTTAGGGTATCTTAAGGGTTTAGGGTCGTATTTATGTTCCCCAACTTGATGAGTTGATTCAGTTGATTTTTCATAGGCTTACAGCTCTAGATATTATATTCATCCCGGTACGACCAAAAAGTATAGAGATTTGATAAAACTTTATTAGCGGGATAGTATAAAGAGAGTTTTGGCAGACTTTGTAGCTTGTTGCCTATGTTGTCAACAGGTTAAGGTCGGGCATCAGCGTCCAAGCGATTTGACTCAGAGGATACTCATTCTAGAGTGGAAATGGGAAAGGGTTACCATGGACTTCATTAGTGGTTTGCATCGTACTTCTCATGGTCTCGATGGTATTTGGGGTATTGTGGATCATTTACCCAAGTCAACACATTTCCTTCCTATTCAGATGATCTTCAGTGCTGAGTGATTAGCCCAAATTTATGTTCGAGAGATAGTTTGTTTGCATGGGGTCCTTGTGTCTATTATATCAGACTGTGGTTCTGCATTTACTTGCGGTTTTGGAGAGCATTTCAGGAGGAGCTGGGTATTCAAGTGGATTTGGATACAACCTTTCATCCGAATATGGATGGTCAGTCCGAGCAGACTATTCAGGTGCTTGAGAATATTCTCTAAGCCTGTGTTATAGACTCTGAAGGACAGTGGGATCAACATTTAGCATTGGCAGAGTTTGCATACAACAACCGTTAGTATTCGAGTATTGAGATGGTCCCTTATAAGTATTTGTACGGTAGAAAATGTCGTTCTCCTATAGGATGGTTTAAGACTTCCAAGGTTAGACCCTGTGGTACAGATTTGCTTCAGGACTTATTGGATAGAGTCTGGGTGATTTAGGATAGGCTGAGAGCAGCCCAAAGTAGGCAGAATGCCTACGCCGATCGTAGACTTCATTCCTTGAGATTCAAAGTTGGTGATCATGTGTTCCTTCATGTTTCCACTATGAGAGGTGTGATGAGATTTGGGAGAAAGCGTAAGCTTAGCCCTTGCTATATTGGTCCTTTTTTATATCCTCTGTGTAGGGTGTGAGGTAGCCTATGAGTTTGCTTTACCTCGAGACTTTGCCGCTGTTTATCTAGTTTTTCATGTCTATATGTTGCAAAAGTATATTCCAGATCCTTCTCATGTGCTTAGATGGGACTCAGTGCAGTTGGACGGCTAGTTAACCTTTGTGGAGGAGCCCGTGCTTATTTTGGCTAGTGATGTGAGGCGACTACATTTTAGAGAGATTTCAGTAGTCAAGATTCAGTGGAGGCATCGCCCAGTAGAGGAGGCTACTTGAGAGATCAAGAGTGAGATGTGGGCCCAGTATCCTCATTTGTTCGAGACTTCAAGTGTTTTCTTTGTCTTTAACTTTCAGGGATGAAAGTTCTTTAGTAGTGGATGTTGTAATGACCCTTCAGGTCATTGTCTGTGTTCTTGCTTATTTTCGTTGATAGAGCTTCTCCATAGCTGCCTTAAGACATTAGTGACTTACTGGAACTGATAGTTTGATTTCCTGGCAGTTCATTTGGTTTTAAGAACCACTTTCCCAATTTGAAGTCTTCTTTGGTTCTAATTGACCACCAAGCAAAAACTTTAGTAAAATGAGCTTTAATGGAAAATTCAACTTCCCCAACACGTTCAAAACATCAAAATCTATGTGTTTACATATCTCATTTACTTAAAATGGACTCTTGATACATCTTGTGGCATTGGACAAAGCCTAGAACCAAGTTCCAAGCTTCAGTCATTCCTGGCATAGGGAGAGATATCGCGACCGCAATGTGAGGGGTGCAAATGCAGTGCTGTGACCACAACCAAGCGAGGTCCACGACTGCGAGACTTGAGACCTAGGTAAGCCTATTTAATGGCTGTCTTGCCTAAAATTTTTGCCATTTTGAGCCTTTCTTTTGAGCTCTAAACCCCAATACAGTGAATAATTCTCAAAGTAAGTCTTGTGGGTTTATTAGGAACTTGAATAACTTGTATAATTGAATCTTGTTACAAATCTAAGGTAAGATTCCTTCAAATTTGGTATTAATTACTTGATTTCTAGACCCAAACCTCTAATTCTTTGAGCTCAATTATAGCCACAAATATGAATGATTTACTCAAATTTCTTGGGGGTTATAGCTCCGTAATGATGTTTGAACAATGGGTTTGTCTTAGAAACTCATTTTTTGATAGTGGGACCCACTTAGGGGTTTGGTGTCACTTTAGACCCAAGGCACAATGGTGCTATATTGGGTGTTGTTATTGTTATAATGATGCATAGATTGTGTTGTGATAGCTTGTCTCATGGAAGAAGAAGCTTCAAGAAAAGGAAAGGCAAAACTTGTTGATTTGTGAGCTATTTGGACTCGAGGTATGTTAGGCTTACTCATAGTTAGATTGAGCTTTATTGAAGTATAATTACTAATATCTTGTAAGATTGGGTAGGGTCCTAGATGATAAATAGATAATTGGTGACACTTGGGATTAGTTGATTCTTGTAGGCTATTAAACTTGTAAAGTGTGATTCTTGACTATAGCCTAGAACCTTGGATAGTTCTACTTTTAGTCTCATGAATAGTATTGAAATACTTTAGTTTCTCTAATAGTTGAGTTGACCTAAGTATGACTAGTTATGACTTGGCCTTAGTGTTTGGGGTGACTTAGAATGGATACTTGAAGAAGATTTTCCCTTATAGGCCTAATAAGGATTGATAATCCCTTATGGTATAATTTAGATAACCTAGCAAAATTCCGGGTAGAAGTTAGTCTTGTAGAAGTGAACTTTGGAATTATTTGGATTTAGGAGTGGGACTTGACCCACCTTAAGCTTGAACAATATAATTCCTTTGTGGCCTAGATACTTGACGAATGTCTAAATTATGTTATTGAGATTATAATGGTTAAACTTGATGTCGGATTTTTATGTGGTTAATGGATGAATGATGTGTATACTTGATTGATTATCTTATTGTCATGATATGGATAGCCTTGGAAAGTCTTGTAAATTGAACCTATAGTTATGCTATTGCTTGGCTTATTGATGAGTTTACCAAGTGAACCTCTAATTATGTTAGCAATCTTGCTATGATCCAAGCCTAATAATTAAGCTAATGTTTATGTGAAGGATTTTCCTTTGGAGTTAGTATTGTGAAAAGTAGGAGTAAAAGAGGCATCTTGAGAGCATGCACTTGACTTATAATTGACTTGTAAATCAGTATGTTAACTTGGAAAAGTGGTGAATGTGTGTATCATTTAGACACTTATGCTGATGTATCTACTTATATTATGTAGTGATGATTAATAGTAAAGTATGATGCCAAGTGTTACCTTCATCACTTATACTCTATCATTATGGGTTGTATATGCTTATTTAATTGTCTACATATGTATGTGTCTAATGATGTTATGATAATGCTCGACGAATCCAGAGGATATAATGATGTTATGATGATGCTCAGTGAATCCGCAGGATATTATGATGTTATGATGATTCCCGGTGAATTCAGAGGATATAATGATGTTATGTTGATGCCCGGTTAATTCAGAGGGCATAATGATGTTATTATGTTGCCCGGTGAATCTGGAGGATATAATGATGTTATGATGATGCATGGTGAAGCTGTTATGATGATGCCCGGTGAATACGGAGGATATTATGATGTTATGATTATGCCTAATGAATTCGGAGGATATAATTATGTTATGACGATGCCCGGTGAATCCAAAAGAGGTAATGATGTTATGATGATGCTATATGTAGTGAGTATATATGAATACGTGGATATATGTGAGCTTATACCGTGTAAGGCTAAACCCATTGTGTATTTGGGACATGATGTCTTCCTTGGTGAACTATTGTCCATTCTTTGTCATTACTCACTAGATAAGAGGTGTGACGCCTGTTAACTCTAATTAGTAACTAGAAGTGGATTATGCTGAGTATTTTGTTAAGGCTAATTGATATGCGTAATCTTGTGTAGAACCTAAGGCTCACCTAGTAAATCAACTTGAATTGGATAAATAGTTGTTATGGAATTTTGCCTAGTAAAGTTGCTTATGTAATAACTAGTTGTCTCTAATAAATGATTATGACTTGTAGGCTAGAAGCCTAGTGAACTAGTTAGTGGACCTTACTTAGCTAGACTATGGAAACTAGTCCTTAAGGTCGTGATATGCTTTATGACAATAGACTTAGTATTGTATGATGAGTGGTTAAGTTGACATCTAGTATATGATGTCATGGTGGCTTAATTGATGACTTATAGAATTAGGAGGCTTACTAGAACATGGCTTTGTGATGGGTGAATAAATAATAATTTGTAGCTTTTCCTTATTTAATGATTAGTAAATTGTTAGACTTGCAAACTAGTGGTTCATGAAAATGGAGGCTAGATAGTTTACACTAGACATGTAGTTTATTATTGAATTAAATATTAAACAACTATATAACCATGTTATAGTGATATCAGCTTCATTGCATCAAATGGCGGTATTGGTGATGATTGCAGACCTTGGTAGGAGGCCATGGCAGGAATGTACAATCCACGGCTTTGGTGAGTTTCTTTTGTAGTTGTGCCTTGATATGTTGATTGATTGATCTTTTGGTGTACTCTCCGGTGGTATGAGATGCCATGATTAGTTCTTTGATTGTTTTCCTTGAGTGTTCTTCCCACCGGTATAGGACATCATGGTAAGTTCTTTTGCTTTATACTCTAACGATGGTAGTTGTGTTGATTTTGGTAATTACATGATTGTTATTGTATATATGTGGCTTTACGCTTCCTAAATGATTACTTATATTGTATGAAAGTTATGGTATATGTGGATGTGAAATGTCTTACTATTGTTCTAGTTGATTAGTTATCTTATAGTGTGATATCGAAGAAGATTCAGGTTCAATTGTGTACCTTGACTTTGATTTATTATCTTACACTATACCATCCTTCTATTATAATTTAGCTCAGTTGGTCGATGATGCCTAATGAGTACCCGTTTCATGGTACTCATACTAAACTTTTGTACCTTTTTGGTGTAGACTCGAGTTTTTGTTGCCGCCATTGAGTCGAGGTCGTGCGGTGTTAATCATTAGGAGACATGGTGAGCTCTTGGAGTTTGAGTTTCCCTTTTTCCCTTCTATCCTTATTTTTTCTTTTATATTCGAGACGAATGTATAAGACTATCTAAGAGTATTAGACGTTAAATGATAATTTCTATTATCGAATGTAGAGATGCTCTTGTACTAATACTATCAGATCATGGGATTGGTCTTCGAATGTTAGTTGTTTCTTTGGGGAATGTCTTTGTTATATGTGTTTCCATATAGGGTCCATGTTGGACGTTCCTACCAAGGTAACCCATTGCATTAGCTCCGGGTTACGGTGTTGGCTTACCTACTGGTTGGTTATGGTAGGTGTCACCATGACATGGAAATCGGGTCGTGACAAATCCCCCGGTCTTATGGGGGGCTAGGTTGGGTTATTTACTTTTCTGCACTTATTGTCTTATGCGGCCCACTTAGTAGTTATAAATTGAGTGATTTTTACATTAATTATTTGAATGTATTTATGTATTTATGCATAGCGGTGTAGGAGCATTTTCTAGTTTTCCCTTTTTCAACGACTTACCTTATTTTATCTTGTATCTTATTGTATTTATACCATGATTTAGCTCAGCTGGCTAGTGATGCCTATTGAGTACCCGTGGGTTTTGTACTTACAAGACATTTTTGTTTCTTTTTGATGCAGATCTGTGTACTAGTTGTCGCCATTGATATGACACTCATGTTGGGTTAATTTTTGAGTTTGGGTGAGTTCTTGGAGTGAAAGTTGCCATTTTTCTTCTATTAAGTTCTTGGAGTTAGAGTTTTCATTTTTTTCTTCTATTATCTATATCTAGTTTTTTATTTTCCGAGATGGATTGTATTTGATAGTTTAAGTACTTATGTTTCATTTATAGTAGCTCTGTACTGGCATTACTAGGTCTTGGGATGATTTTTTTATCTTTTATCTATCTATTAGGCTATTATGATTGTTTTATTACTATTTTAAGTCTTTAAATGTTAATTTCTAGGTTTTAGTCTATTTTTCACCAAGTTAGCCCATTGCTTAGAGCTCCGGGCTATTGTTTGGCTTACCTACTGGTGGGATACAGTAGCTGCCATCATAACTCATAAATCGAGTCATGACAGAGATGGTTTCAGAACACTGGGTTTGTAGATCTCATCTTAGAAGAATAGTTCTAGTAGAGTTCTGTAGAATAGTATGGATCTGTCTATACTTTTCTTAGGGAGGATGTAGGACTTTAGGGAAAGAACTCATTTCTTTCTTTCTTTCATGCTATTACTTGATTCCAATTGGTATCTAACTCATTCATTCTTATTTTTAGATCATGAATACTCATTCTGCTAGAGCCGCAGTAGATATAGCCGGTGCACCTATAACAACACCAGTAGCAGCACTCGCATTAACCACTGAGCCTGCAATCCAAGATAGGCCTCGAGTTAGAGGTAGAGCAAGAAGGGAAGTATGGGAACCACACCTATAAGGGTGGAGTATAGGTAGCTGAAAGACCAGTAAGATAAAGATCACTATCCCCTACCCTACAATAGTATGGTTAAGCCATGCTCAAAATAAAAAGAAGAAAGTTGAGGAAGAAGAGATGTAGCTCTAGAAAATATGGTGCCAGCACCACATAGTGTAGCTCCAGTGCCTTTGTTTGTGTAGGTGATTCAATGAGTGTTAGGGTTCTTAGGTAGTTTGGCTGGAACTGGCTACAATCAGTAGTTTTGACTATTTTACCTGCATCCATACAATATACCACTACATTTGCACCAAGTATGGTGAAGGATCTTAAATAGGGGTGTATCCTCAATAGGTGCTAGGGCCAGTAATGAACGATGATGAACATGGCTATTTCATCAGTTCATGAAAATAAAGGCTTTGATATTCCAAGGTATGAGTCTAAGAATGCGTTGAGATCTTGATATAATTATATGAACGCCTGCACAGGATGGGTATTGTTGAAAAATATAGTATGGAGTTTGTTTCTTTTCAGCTACAGGCTGAAGCCAAACAATGATGGGGGTCATTTATAGAGTATAGGGATGGCTTACCTTCACTGACTTGGGAACAAATCAGAATTTATTCCTTGAGAATATGTTCATTTCACTTATCATAATTATAAGGACTATTTTTTGAGATTAGAGTAGGGAACATGTCTGTGATGGCCTATTAATATACCGACTTCTGACGGTACATTTCTTATCGTCTACAAGGGATAATTGTTTGTTTTCTAGCAACTGTTAGTGTTGTTTGATATGTTTTGGGCTTGTTATCATGAACCAAACATGAAATCATGAAATCTCAGAGATTTAAAGTATAAAAGCCTGTGATAGGTACATCAACTGACCATCAGTCCCATGACGGGCCACCGGTCTAGTCGTCGCCACTAAGAAGAACCTGGGTAAATATGGAATAGTATAATATCCAATCGATAAACCATCAATATTACGATGGACCATCACAATAGCCACTCCAGCTAAGTAAAATGCGAATAAATTTTTAAGATGGCGACAAGAAGAGCAATGGGTCGTCGGACCAGTGACGGACCATCGTCATAGCCATTGATGATCGATGTTGGAAGTATCTCACTTAATAGTCTATGATGGTTCATGAGATAAGCCGTCACTAGCTCACAATCGAACCATCAGTTCTAACCCGACATCTCCATTTTGAATTTAAAATCCCAACTTTATGGAAGCCTATAATACCTAGCTTAGGGTTAGAATAGGCATCTTTTGAATATTGTGCAATTTTGTAAAGTTGGCTAAGAAACAAGTTTAGAGCTAAAAAACACATTGTTTAACTTTGGATTTTGGATTGGCAATTCTGATCTCTTATAATTGTAATTTAAACCTGCAATTTATTAAATTAATCTTTTCATCTATTTCCTAATTATCTGTGGCTAAATCTCTATAACTATGGTTATGGAAGCCTTGGTGAAACCTCAATTCTAGGTTTTAGAATGCTGAACTTGTATTGATATTGTGATTATATCACATTCTCTTCATTTTAATGATTTCTCTTGGTTTCAAACTTGTGAATGTTCTATAAAAGTGTAACTTGCTTGAACAAAGAAATTGCTATTAGAAAAAAAGAATAGTGAGAGGATATTATAGTTCTTACTCTCTAATTTATAGATTGATTTCTTAATTGGATTAATATCTTGAAGAATTCTTTGCATTATATATTGTTATCAGTTTGAGTTTGAAGAAATTAAAGTGAATCCATATTTGAAGGTTGAGAAACATTTTGATGGGAATTTTATGTAACTTCTCAATAATCACAAGTGTTGATATAAGTTCTGGTATAACCCTGTAAGAGTTAATACATCTTGGTGAACATAACAGTAGTTTATTATCTATCATTTGTCAATTCTTTATAAAAGAAAACATTAGTCATCTCTAGTCTTATCACGACCCAATTTCTTAGGTCATGATGGCGCCTACTACAACTCACTAGTAGGGAAGGCAAACCCTAGTCCGGAATGGCTAGTAATGGACTACCAAATATATAAAGAAAAGAATTATGGAATAGATGAAATAAATAAGCAATTACATAATATAATCCCAAAACCTGGTGGTATCAGTAAAAGAGCTCCTAATAATACAAGAGTACAAAGTGAAGTTCAACTGAATACACTGATATAACTTATCTCCGAATAAAACATAAAGACTAGTCTACAACATAAGAGAGAGACAGGTAATACTCCAAACGTTAGGATCTCACTCTAAGTCTCTGAACTATGGTTTGTCAGCACGACGCACACATCAACAGAGATAACCCATACTATGATCTGTAGGTTGTAGAAGTGTAGTATGAGTACAAAAACAATAAGCACCCAGTAGGCATCATAGACCGGCTAAGCTAAGTCATGATATAAATATGATATAATGCAAGATAATCATAACTAAGTTAAGGTACAAAATCAAACCTGAATCATCTCCATATCACTGTCTATGAAAAGTAATCAAATCAGAATAACTATATAACATAAGGCACCAAGATATGCCAGTATCATTGTACATAACAAGTAACAAATATTGGAATAACAATACAACATAAAGCACCAACACATACCCATATTGCTATACATAAGATTGGATAATTCGGAATAATAATGTATCAAAAGTATCAATACAACCAATCACAAGTACAAAGTGAGCTCCCATATGTCAACTGGTGCATAAAGTAAAGAACTTATCACAACGTCAACAATATATCTAACGCCATTATTAATCGACCGTCATTCCACGCTTACCTTTAATTAGTGAATTTACCAACATTCCATAATTATCATCAATCGAAAGTTCACCAACCTTTCTCAATTATCAATAACATTCATAATTGAACAACACATGACAACATAATCATAACCATAACAATATCAATATTTGGACAACTATATCCCCAATACACACTAATAGCTCTTTATTAGCTAGCCAACACTTATTTACTAATCCAATTACTCACTAGTCATCATATACCTTCTAATTGTTATTTATACACTATTCACCACATAATCACTATTCATGGGTCAACAACTAGTCATTCTTCTTTAACTAATCAATAACTAGCACATAGCCAATATTCATTACTAAGACATATTTATCAACTAACCGGTATTTGTTGCTAGCCATCAGAAACTCACTAATCACCATTGATTTACTAACCTCTAATCACTAATTATTCACTATACAATTTATTGACTAAACACCATTTTGTAACTAGCATCACTAATCCACAAATCCTCGTTTGGCAACTAGTCATCATCATCGACTAAATCATTATTATCAACTAATCATCATTGCTATGTCATCATTTATGTTAAACATCATTAGAGCTTAATCATCATAATTACTATTCGTCAATACCACTAGTCCTCATTATTGTAAAGGTTCAACTACCCATAAGTCATTATTAACCTCATAATTAATATTCACCTACTAATAATCTTTTCAACCTTAACTAAAAAACTATACCACTTTATACCATGATCACTAGAAAACCATGGCCGACATCTCTAATATCAACATTATACCCAACTACACATGAGCATAAATAGTATATGGTTGTCATACATTGGGCTTGCAAGACTTGAACCAGTAGATGTATTCATAGGCATATCAATAATCTTTCTTTGGCCTTTTCGAGTATCATAAAATCATCATAATATCCTCCGGCCCTATTGGGTATAATCATATCATTATAATATTCTCTAGCATGGCCGGGTATCGTCATATCATTATAATATCCTCCGGCCTTGTCAGGTATCATCATATCATCATAATATCCTCTGACCTTACCGGGATCATCATATTGTCACATTACACTCCGGCCTTTTCGGGTATCATCATATCATCATAATATACTCTGGCCTTGTTGGGTATCATTATATCATTAAAATATCCTCCGGCCTTATCCGGCCTCATCATATCATCATAGTATCATCCGACCTTGCCAGACATCTTCACAATATCCACATTAATATCAATAATAAAGAGCAAGCCTCATTAGGGATAAAGTAAATGACAAGCCCCACGAGGGCTAAAGTAAAGTACAAGCCCCATGAGGGCTAAAGAAAAGCACAAGACCTAGAGGGCAAAAGTAAATAAACATAAAAAGAGAAGCAAGAAGAGCATACCTCCATATTTCCTCATTCATCATCAATGTCACATTATCTATAAGTGTGTATATATTTAGAATAAGTGTTGTAAGTGATAATTCAATAATCTAGTCCATTAGTCCATGAGTATAACCATAATAATATCATGATCAATGTCCCACATGTAACCTATTCATTGGACCACCATTAATGTAACGAAAGTTTACCACTAACCTGAGCAATATAAAATCCATGGCATAATCTATAGCTTATTCATAGCGTAGCTGAATCGTACTTCACGACTTATGCCATGTTATAGTCAAGGGCATATTCAATAAGATGTTTGTTGGTCCTATCAATAACAATGCAATAGCATAATAAATTACCTGAGCAATAGCCACATCCATAGCTCATGAATAACATGGTCATGGGCTTATTTAATAAAATGCACAATAACTCATTATGGCATTATCAATGAATGTATTATCAAGGTTCCTCAATATTGCCTCTATTTTCTAGGCATTTAATAAGCATCTATGGGTCTTACGAGGACTACCTCGGTCTTGGATTAACATGGTTTGAGGCCCATTTCTAAATCCCCTAATATATCAATTCACTTCTACCTAGACTAGGCTAAGGTATCTAACTTAACTCTTAGATATATAGCAAGCCACCATTAAGTCCAAGGTAAGGATCATACTCAAATACAATCTAAGTCCATTTGGACTAAAGCAACTTTATTAGAGAAAGCATCTAGGCCAATATTGCCCTAAGCATGAGTGATAAAGTTACTCCCATCCAACTAGAGCAGTTCTAAGCATTCTCATGTTAAGCATGAGACATTACGTCTAATCCATTAAGGTTCGAAACAACAAGCTAGGCATTTCACTGAATGGGTCCAAATAACCTAAAATATCCAACTAACCGCGAGTCTTGAAAAATTATCATCAAACACCTAAAAGCCCTTCAAATCTAATAAGATATCATAATTATACTATCACAAATCTCATTGTAACAAAGGATAAACCTAACGTACCTCAAATCCAAAGAATTCTCATCATTCTGCTAAACTTTCATTTCCCTTTTGGAGAAGCTTCTTCAAGATGCCAAGCTATCAAAAACATAATATATTCATCAATACAAGCATAACGATACACATATTGCACCATTTGTGCTTTGGGTACAAAAATGATACAAAAAAGCCAAGTGGGTCCCATTTATCAAAAACACCTTTTTGAGGTCAACCCAAAGTTCATACATCATCAAGGAATCATAACCTTCAAGAAATGGGTGAAAACTAAGCTTATTTGGGGCTAAAATCAAGCCCTCAAGCTATTTGGGGTTTTGGTAAAAAATTCAAGGAATTCAAGCATGGATTCAAAGGATTCTAACCTTAAATACAAAGATATTCGAATTAAAAGATGTTAATCAAGCTCCCATGTCACCCACAGGACTCAATTTTGAGTCATCTCCTCCTTCTAGGGCTTTCAGGTCTCAAAGATGAAGAGAAAATGGCCAAATCGTGACTTGGGGGCCTATTTTATAGCCTCTTCAGGCATGGAGATGCCAAGATTGCCATCAAATAGACCGTGATCTCCATGCTATATCGCCTTGGCACTAGTATCAACAAAGTAAAAAATTGTTTTTGACCCTTGGAACTCATTCAGACTCTTATTTTACGAAATGAACTATGTAACCCCACTAAATTCAATGTTCCGACTGCATTGGTGAAGTTAGAATTTCCATCCAAGGTCGTTTATACCAATTATGGGCCCTATACCCATATCTTTTGATTTTCCCACTTTTTGACTAATAGGTCGAAGTGAGCTCGGGTGCATTGCGACCTGGACTAATGGTCACATAGCCTAAAATAGATATTCTAGATCTATTGGCGTAGTAAGAATTTCCATCTTAGATTGTCTTACTGATGTTTTTGGTCGGTGGCCATTTGGAACTAATGAAAACTTCTAAATAATGAAATGCTTCTAAAAACCAAATGTTTGTTCGATAATCAAACTATTAGTCCCAGTAAGATATAAATGACTTGAGGAAGCTATGGAGAAACCTTAATAACAAAGATAAGCAAAAATATGAAAAATGACCGAAAAGGTCATTAAAATATCCACTACTAAAAGGACTTTCATCCTCAAAAGTAAATGGATAGGATAAATCTCGAAAGCTTTAAAGGATGAGGTACTGGGCCCGTACTCTCCGAGCATGACTTTCCAGATAACCTTTACGAAGAGAGAACACTTCCAAGATATTTCGCCACAGGTATCCCTTTTTCAACCAACACCCTTACTTTACTTCCAAAAAACCAAAACTCCACTTCTACCACTAACTCTCTTCCAACTGAACCGAGAGGGATAATACACACAAATCTGAGCGACAACACACTAATATCATCTCTATAGTCACCCAAATCAACAAGGGATCATCCTAGCCAAAGATAACCCAAGACATGAGTCATACCACTGACTCAAATCTAAATATGACCTTTCTTACCACTTTTCACCTGCTATCCACACCAGACCAGGAGGAAAATCACCTAAATCTCATCCGTGCAATCTCATCACAGATAACATAAGAAACTAAAGATAATCCACTGAAAGTCCACTTAAAAACACTATAATAAGCACATAAGCATTGTCCGGCACTCAAGCGAAGATGATCAAGGGATGTAATCTATGCCGATGCTACAACCCATCCATACATTAATCAAATTGAAATCCAAAAGATAAAGGCATAACTACTCATTACTGAACATTCCGCTCTAGGAAATCCTATTAACTGAGACTGGAACAGTACTAAATCTAATATGAGTATATTACTCTCACTGAGTATAACATCCAAAATTCACAAAGAAGACTAAACTCTCCATGTAAATATTGAAAGAACAAATATCGAGCTCATGGATTATCATCTATCACTTAACAAATATAATCCATCTAAAGTTGAGAGGATCGAATAGGTAACTATGGAGTAGTCTCAACTAGCCTATTAATAAAATATGAGGTAAGACAAATCAAAAAATGAAAGTTGCACTCAAATCCATAACTCTAAGTTGAGGTCTCATCACTAAGGCTAACCCATTCGATCTCAGCCATCCAAACAAAACTTGAAGACTGGTGAGTATTAATACTCCAAATCTATTATAAATTCCAGATTGCCACTTCGAGGAGTCAAATCCAAATTAAGCCAACAATTCCAAACCAAGGTCCAATACTCACATTGACCATACTATCTGAATCAGGTATATTTGTTCCATATCATACCGAGCCAAAATTGAAACATAACATAAGAACAAAATCATAACAGATAATAAATCACTGGCTGAAAACACAGGAAGTCCAATCCAGTCAGGGTAAAAATTCTAGCAACTCAGAGAAATACAACTTTAGTCAAAACTAATTCACCCAATACTTTATCTCACTAAAGTATATCCATAGACACATAAATAAAGGAGAAATACTTCACCAAGCCTCATTAGGCCAAACAAACTCTAAAATGGGGATTTCCTAAATCCACCTACATAGGGAAATCATCACCCAATCCATCCATGGATCACATCATTGAAGAAGAAAGATGCCAACTTAAGAAGTGATTACAGGAAGGATCAGATGCCTTTATCTCCCTAACTTCATGGAAGACAAGAATCACATCACGATGAGAGTAAAGCATACAACCCCATACAAATAAAAAGAGCAAACCATCACCAGGAGATAAATCCAACAAATCTAAGAGATAAATCAAGGGCATCTCAATATCTATATCAAACCTCTATTATACAAATAAATAGCCATAAATAAAGAACAAACTTCAAACTGGTCAATCTGACAAATAGAATAAATAGGCAGAGATAGCCAACACAAAATCCTTCGCAACCTAGGAGGCAAGTCTAACAATCTCAAACTCAATAACGGGCAATATAACTAAATTTCCAAATCTAGAATCATATAGAAGCATGGAATGCCAACTTACCTTTGACACTATAATACAACCCCGAATCAACCTAATACAGCTAATCGAGAGAGAAAACAATCAACCTTATTGTGCTATGGAAAAAAATCATCAAATCAGGCCATATCTACCCAAGCTATCAAATAAGAATTGCAAAGAATGAAATTTAAATAGAAAACACTAGTATAAACATATACCCATTTAGGATCAATTACATTTAGTAATAATATCAAATAATATCAACAATCTCAAGTAGTGATTACAATAGAAAGATCAATATCAACATTAATATAATGGCTAGGCGGTACCAAAATGAATCATTAATATCATGTACCACTCAAGGGCCATAAAAAGGCCAATGTCCTAAGATAAATGGGACTCAAACCTAAATGCTACACCCATAGGGAGAAAATATCAATGTAGACTAACTCCATCAACTACTAAAATAAATAAACCACGAAGTAGTCACATAATCATGAATTTAATAACAAGGCATACTTTAACCAATATGAACTCATCAAGGCATATAATCATTAACGGGTATTAAAAACCTAATACACATATAAAAAGGAAAACGAGGGAAATAAAAGAACATCTATCATGGTTAAACCTACAATCACATGCTTGACGAGCATATGAAGAAAAAATTTGAATTGGTTCAGACTTGGACTGACCGACTAAGCTGTCAACTAAGGTGCTAAGCACATTATCTATAACTGAAGGTTCCACAACATTAAAAGGTTGATCTAAATAGGATTAATGTATACAAATCTCATGCTAGGAACACTCTCTAGATGAATAATCAATCTCTCTATAGTAGTATACAATCTCAAAGCTCAAATCCTAGAGAGCAACACAAACTAATGCTCAAATAGCTGGTCAACTGACACAAAGAGCAATCTCTATTATACTGTTCATCCTTCCGACAATCATAGCCTACCTCAGGAATTCTAGGTTGGCAGGGAATATATACTAACTCTATCCGATCACTAACTAATATATAGGGCACTCTCTGGACCTAAGTTTTATCTCAATACAATGAAACAAGCTCTCGAATGAAGTACCAATAGCATTATCCTGATGGCATGGCCTCTCAGCCTCCTTAAGTCTCAATACATGCTCTCTAATATCCCTCACATAAACTACAACCTAAGAGAAAAAGACCCAACTGCTATCAAGTGCTTCGATGCCAAATAGAGTGACAATGTTAGTCTTCTACACATCCATACACCAATGTCCTTCTCGAAAGGATATCACATAGGAATAAGTTTGGGCCCCTCGTGATACCTAATCTTGTACTCAAAAACTGTCAAAGAACCCTGATGAACATCAATAGGCCCAACTCTAGCATGAGAACTACTCGATGAATCAAATGTCACCTATGACCGTGAGGGACCTATAATAGACTTGAGATCCTCAATATTGCACCTAAAAGGTTTAAAGTAATCACAAGCCCAATTGGAGCCTAAGCTAGCCCCAAATCCTTTTTACTAATGCTGAAGATATTTGATATCCATCTCTGACTCTCTGGTTTGACACTACATGGAAACTTTTGAAATGCGTGTCAAAGTCTCATTTGAATATGTCTACAATGTCATATCATCCTTTGGGGATATAATAGAGTTAAAGAATATGTTTGAGGATCATAGAAAAACTGACACACGATAAGGAGTCAAGAAGTGAATTTTCTAAAATGTCTTTGTAGCCTTTCGAATATTAGTTACGGATGTCTCTGCACCGATCTAAAGGACTCTACTAACACTTCACTCTTCTACTATTACACCGGTGAAACCTAGGCTCTAATACCAATTTTTCACTGTCAGGACCCAAACCAGGGCTTGGCTATAATGGGCATCTTAAGTCCCACGTGGACTGGAGACCACCCCTATATATCTAACCAAATAACATGATATCCCCAATGTTGAATGAATTTTAAAAATATAACTAGATAAATTTAAAGAATAAATAATACTTCTATGATCGATAACCAACAAACAGCCAAAACAACTGACAAAAATCACCCAAGTGTACAGTAGTCTAAACAAAGCCTCCTAAACAAAGAACCAAAACAAGTCTTCGTCGGGACATATCACCAACTTTGAAAAATGACAATGAGAATAAAAAATGATAATGTTAAAGATAATGAAAGTAACTATAAACTCAAATATAAGAATGTGAGTTGGTGAAATGCATAAGCTTTTTGGCGAATGGAAGCTCAACACTTTACCCCAACACAATGAACCGGTGATCCGAGCTGATCCACCTAACTCTACATAGAAAAAGTACACTTGCCTTTGGACCCTGCATCGCTTGGGGATACAACATCTGGAGATGGTTATAGGGTGGACACTTGCATGTAACTCATGGATAAGGATACCATAATGCCATGATTAACAATTTAAAATCATTCAAAACCAATGCACATAATGAAATGCATATACATACGTATATCACATACCAAGATAGGGAATAAGGCTTAATATGTACTTTAAAATCTTTAGCCTGGATTGTTTAGCTCAACCGTCATAATATACAAAAGCACTCATGAGCTATATGGGCCGAACCCTTTCCTAATTGGTAGGGCCCAGTGTATGTGGCCATAAGAACCAAAGGGTATACATATGCGCTATGGGGGACTCGAACCTCCCGGCATATCATGGTGGGATGAGCACCAAATCATGTAATAAGATGTTGGGGTCTCGAACCTGCCAATCATATGATAATAATATTAATCAGGACTCGAACATCCTGGTCATACAGAGCCCCACACCAAAAATCGTATTTTCTAGTATTGGTCCCTTGGGACCTCTTCTTTCATGACTCAACTACACAACCCTGATTAAATCTCAATTAAAACAAGTATCAAAAAATCCCATTCATTGAACCATATTAAAATTAGGGCATACATTATTGGTATGGTCATACCAACTACTCTTATAAGGTAACATCAACATACCAAACTAGTTATCATCACTTAGGGGAATTCACAATCCCTTTGGTTAATTATACATTAGCTTGGGGAATTACACAACCCCATAAGATTCAATTCAAAATCACAATGCAATAGTTCAAGGATAATTTAAATTCTCACATTTCTCATAATTATAAACCAATTTCACAATATGGGGTCAGGGTAATAACCACCTCAAAAGTCACAAGTTTGGGGAAAATCACAATTCCTTAGTTCATTCACCACACCCATGCACCTATAAGTTCAAAACCATAATCAAAGCATGGATAATCATATGTAAGCCATGGGAAAACATTATTTAACAATAAGCATTCAAAACCCTCAACCCTAAATTTCAAACCAACATAAATATTTTATGAACAATACTTTAAAACATATGTTTTTTACAAATTGATAATTAGGGAAGAGTAACATGCTTGAAATACCAAGTTTCATAGAGAGAATTCAACCCTGGAGCCCTTGGATGACCTACTTCTTGGAAATCCAAAGTATGGTTGCTTGGGAGAATTTAAGAGAGCCATTGAATTGTTTGAGTACGTTAATAATGAAATAAGTTCTTTATGGACGTGGGGTTTTAATTGGATAAAGGGAGAATTGTCCAAAGTGTCCTAAATTTAAAAATTGAAATTGAGTCATCAGTGACTACGGGTCACTATACGACTCATAATGATACATTACGACTTATCACAAGGAGTCATAGCCAAGATAGAATGTCACAACCCAAATACTCAGGTCATGATGGCACCTACCATAACCACCAAGTAGGCAAGCCAACTCATAGTTCGGAATATCCAGTAATGGATTACTCAATAATATAAGAAAAAGAATGCAAAATATATCAAGTAAATATCAGTACATAATAGAATCCTAAAATCTGGTGGTGTCAGTACAAGAGCTTTTAATATATTTAGAGTACCAAAGTGAAATGTCAAGGAGAAATACTCTAATACAACTTATATCTGAATACAACATGGAGACTAGTCTAATACATAAGAGAGAAATGAGTAATACTCTAAATGTCGGGAGCTCTCCCTAAGTCTCTGAACCATGGCTTCTCCACATGATGCACATATCAATGGCGATAACCCATACTATGATCTGCAAGTTGTAGAAGTGTTGTATGATTACCAAATTAATGGTACTTAGTAGGCAACTACCAACTAAGATCTAAAGATAAAGCAGATATATACATTATATAAGAAGAATGTAAACTACACCAAAGAGTCCAAAAATCATATAACAAGTCAATGAGAATAATAAGTGACAACTACCCTGTCCAAGTCCAAGAGTCTATCATACAAAGACTAAGGAAGTATTAGGGTGAAGACCCTATTCTATCCATATTCAATAGACGTCAATACTTGACCATATCTCCCAGGCCAATATACAATTGAAGAGTGAAAGAAAGATTATAGCAATATACAAGGTCAAGAAATGAATATACAATATGAACAAGCAAAGGAAAGGATATACACTAGTGTCATAGCTTCATATATCTTGATATATCTCTCTATATATATACATGCACATAAACATGAGGTTATCTCAAAGATTAATTTAGGCCATCATATCCTTATTCTAAAACCTTATTGTAATACTATCAGGATTTATTACTATTATACTCAGGGTTTCTAATCCTTATAGCTAGACTTGAAATGATTGTGCATAATAGTGCAATCATAAGATAAAGGTAGCCTTAAACGTACCTTAAATCTTGATACCAGATCAATGATCACTATATCATAAGCTAGCCATAATAAAGATCATAACAATGATAATAATAATAATAATATCAATAACACAACAAATAATCAACTACACTAGAAAACCAAATACCTAGCCGAGCCTATGCGTACCTCCACCATCATAGAGTCAGAAGGTTCAATAAACACACAACAACACAAGGCATATTTGTCACCTCTGTTTATGCAATCATCCCATACCGGCTGATAGACATAGATGCATATTGGTGATAGGTGATACATATGCAAAAATGAATGAAAGGTACACAATCAATTTCACAACTCACGATAACTATTATCATCATGACCATCATCATTGTCATCAACCTACGGCCTTGCTGGGTATCAATATCATCATAATAGTATCCTTCAACCTTGTCGTGTATCAATATCATCACAATAGTATCCCCCGCCCTTTTTGGGCATCAATATCATCATAATATTATCCTCTGGACTTGTCGGGTATCAATATCATCACAACAGTATCGTCTGACCTTATCGGGTAATAATATTATCACAATACTATCCTCTAACCTTGTCGAGTATCAATATCATCATAATAGTATCCTGCAGCTTTGCCAGGTATTAATATCATCATAAATAACATTAGAAAATAACATATACTAATATACTCATGGACATAATCATATTACCACACAATATCTATGTAGACAATACTTCCCAACTACTCATCATTATCTATCCAATGCTTGTTATAATGAAACCACTAGTTCATTAGTCATTACATGACCTTTAGTTATTAGCCTAAACATTAACCTTATTCAAGGGATAGCAACAAACTATTATTTATTAGATAGCCAACATCTAACATCTAGCAAAGGTTCATTACTTGACCATAACCGCCATTTATCTGCTATTCCATATTATCAACTAATCATCATATAACCATTAATAATTATTAGAAAACACATAACCACTTATCATATACCCATCTTTTATTAACTGATATCATTCATTAACTAACCATCGTTAACCAACTATTTCACATTTAACTCTTCATTAAACAACTATTTAGCAACTATTTATCATTATTAACTAGTCACTTTTTATTACTAATATCACTTATGATCTAGGCTCATTAAAACACAACTCCTTAATTAACAACTAATCGACATTATAAACTTAGTCATCAGTATCACTAATCTTCACCGATGCTAAACCTGACATCATCATTTTCCACACACCAACCATCTTTAACTACCATATTTCAACTAAGAAAGATTCATTAACTAATATATTTGATTCCTATCCACCAAGTGTTATAGTCTCTTAATAGAAAACTAACTACCACATAGCTTAACCCTTAATTAAGCATAACAGTCATAAGATTATGTTGCAACTAGAATCACATATGTTACCGATACAATAATAATGAATGTACAAAATCTATGTATGCCATCACCAGTATCTAATCAATAAAGTCATAACCAATATACCGCATCTTCCTCTATCCCATATTGGAGAGATGTGTATATAAAACATGTTTATGAATACATAAACTATAATTGTATCCCCTTACAATGATAAACACTTCTCAAATATCCAATTATTATCATAACACGACCCTTGGCCTAATAATATATCCAAAATAATCACAATATCATAATCATGACCTTATGCCCATATACATATCAGGAACTCATATCAATAATCATATTTATAAGCCATAACATACCTCTTGTTATCTCATATATAGGAGGCATAATACCAATAAGCATGTAATCATCTCTCACATAGGAGCATCTCACTTCTAGGAGGCATAATATCAATAAAAAAGTAACCATCTCTCACATTGGAGGCATCTCATATCTAGGAGGCATAATACCAACAAGCAAGTAATCATCTCTCACATAGGAGGCATCTCACATCTTAGGAGGCATAACATTAATAAGTCATATGTCATATCTAAGAGGAATATTGCTCTATAGGTCCAACAATCATAAACAAAAAGGAGATATTATCTCCATAGTCACAACAATTATATCTAAGAGGAATTAGAATCTCTATAGGCCAATCATCAAGTCTAAGAGGAAATAGCATCTATAAATGCTCAATATCACTTCCACAAGGAGTATCATAGCCATAAATCAAAAGCCACAATTTGGGGAACATCAATACAAGTTACCAAGTCATGAAGTAACCTTTTACTAATGTTTACTAGCATAGACTCTAACATCCGCAACTAAGTCCATAAGGCTAACACAAATCTAGGCCTAAGTGGGCTAGACGATCCCACTTCTAAACCTCAATTTCTATAATTATACACACCATGCCCTAAACTAGGCTAAGGTATCTAGTGAAAATTAAAGATGTCAAGTAATCCACATTCAAGCTTAGGATATAAGCTTCAACTAGAAATAAGGGTACTCAAGTCCACTCTACCAAAATTATGATTTCAAGACTACCTAATGTGTGAGTAGATGCTAACACATTTGAGGTTTTTAACTAAGAATAATTGCAAAGTCTAAAGAAAGTTTTGTCGATTTTGATTGTTTTCTCTTGGATATTGCAGTAAAAGTTGAGATATAAGAGAATCAGCAATTATGAGAGTAAATGTGTTGATTTCTGAGCAAGTAGACAAGGAAGAATAACTGATGACTTTTTTGATAAGTTGTCATCCCTGTGATAAGCTAGCAAATTTGCCATCAGGCTTAGACAGAAAATGGCCTTTAGCTGGAATGTGTGACGACATTTGTGATAGGCCATCAGAAGTGTGATAAGCCTTCAGGCTTAGGCAGGGAATGGATTTTGAAGTGAAGAAGTGATGACATCTCTGATAATTCATCACATGTATGATAAACCATCACGCCTCATAGTTAGCCCAAGCCATAGATTATCAAAGTGAAGAGGAGCTAATGACATTCCTGATAAGCCATCAGACTCCTGATAAACCGTTACACACGTCGTCACCTGTTCGAGAAAATATTGTGATCTATGATTTTGTTTCCATAATTAAGCTGAAGTATTTAAAGCATATGTTAAGGTTTTCATTTAGGATCGGGGACATTTGGAACTCATATTTTGAGCACTTTTCTCTCTATCTTCTAACTTTAATTCTTTAGAGAGATAATTACAATTGTTTTGGGATATTCTACTGGATCAAATTTGAGAAACACTTGTTGCTATTTATCTTACTGTAAGATCATCTATATAAGTATGAATTCAACTTGTTATCTTGCTTATTTTATTATGAGTATCTAAATTCCTTTAACCCAAGTTGTGGGATCTATGGGTTTGGGTTTGTAATGTAACTAAGTGTCCAAGATTTTGACGGTGGTAAGAACTTCTTGTTAATTCTATTATTTTACATGTTGACTATTGGTTCCAAACAATAGACTTTGCTTATGAGTGACTTTCTTGAGATAAGAAATTAACCATAGTAAGAAGTGAATTATCAACAGGAACTTGGAAATATTAAACTTCTATTTAATAATTAATCCTGTAATAAGATTAATTAACTTGGGATAACATCCTATTATGAAATATAAATTCCTTAAGTTTGAGAAAATTAGGTAATTAAATGTCTAAACAGGTTGAGAAATATTTAGACATAGCTTCGACAAGGATATTCTGTTGTTCCTACCTACCATAAGAATCTTGAACCGTTACTAGCGTCTGTCAAATCCCAATACCCATAGTGAACATAACTCTGGTTTTCCTTATCATATTGATTTCAAACACTGAACTGAGAATTAATTATTTATTACACTTCCAAAAAACCCCATTCATAGAAAACTGGTAACTATCAGTTGATTAACCCGCAGATAACTCAAATTCACTGCCTATTCCCTATGGGATTCGACCCTAACCTAGTTTGGTTATATATTGACAATGATCGCTTACATTATCGTAAGAGAGGTGCAGTTTGAGCTTTATAAAAATGAAGCCGTTGGCGGGGAATACGGTTGTAAATTAAAGTTTGTGTGTGCTAATTGACTGTTAGTCAAGTTTCCTAGTTTTACGCTTATTTGTTGTTTTTGTTTTCTGTCGGACTTTTGTGGTGTATGCCAAGAACCAAAAGTTTTGGAGGACCATTATTACTATTTAATCTAGAACTGCAATTAATCAGTAGAATGGCAGACCAACAGGAGGCTGACAGGCTAGTAGCCTTAGCTAGAGCTCAGGTGAATGTGTAGAATGTCGGTCAACAATTACGACATCCAAATCCTGAGGATGAAGATTTGGGAGACAAGAAGTTGCTGAAACCTGGTAACCCAAGGTGTACAGAGTAAATAGTTGCACCAGTACAGCGTAATGCTAACAGGAACCATCCTTTCTGAGGAAGGCAAGATCACAGCCGGTCCAGTATGACCTCAATGGTGATGATGATAGAATGGATGGAGCAGGTGAAATGGTTGCAATTATTCCTCCACCGTTAGCACCTGGTAAAAATTCAACATTACGAGTACTATGATTCAACTCCTTAATCTGAAGGGGTTGTTTGGTGGCCTTCTTAGGGATGATTCAAACTTGTATTCGGTGAAATTTTTCACAATCTATAAATCTTTTGATAACCAAGGAGTGGGTCAGAATGCTATCCGTTTGAGATTATTTTTGTTGTCTCTATTTGGAGAGGCAACATTGTAGCTTAATGAGCTGGCACCTAACTCTACCACCAACTGGAGGCAGTTAAAAGGAGCTTTCCTAAAAAGGTTCTTTCTACCTTCCAGGAGGGTTCAGTTGAGGGATGAGATCAATAACTTTAGATAGCTCCCAACTAGAGCCTTGCACTAAATTGATGTGTAAGTTGAGCATTATAAAAAATGACGTCATTGCCGGGGATCAAACCGGGGGATAATCTCTATCATTGTAGCGCTATTTCTACGAGGACCTTGGTGCAGAAGAAGGAAGACCCAGGAGCATTCACTATTCCTTATCATATTGATTTCAAACACTGAATGGAGAAGTAATTATTGGTTACACATCCAAGAACCCCCATTCATAGAAAACTCATAACTATCAGTTGATTAGGCCGCAGATAACTCAAATTCATACCCTATTCCCTGTGGGATTTGAGCCCAACCTAGTTGGGTTATATATTGACAACGATCTCTTACATTCTTGTAAGAGAGGTGTAGTTTGAGTGTTATCAAAAATGGCACCATCAATTTATCTCGAACAATGTTAATGTGTGAGAAAATGCTAACATATTTGAGGCTTTTAACTGATAATAATTGCAAAGTCTTAAGTAAATTTTGTCGTTTTTGATTGTTTTCTCTTTGATATTGCAATAAAAGTCAAGATACAAGAGAATCAACAATTATGGGAGTAAAAGAGTTGATTTCTAAGCAAGTAGAGAAGGAAAAATAGCTGACGACTTGTTTTCTCAGTCGTCAGCCTTATGATAAGCTATCAAAGTTGTTGTCAGTCTTAGACAGAGAATGGCCTTCAGCTGGAATGTGTGACGACATCTATGATAGGCCATCAGAAGTATAATAAGCCATTAGGCTTAGGTAGGGAATGGATTTTGAAGTAAAGAAGTGACGACGTCTTTGATAAGTTGTCACATATATGATAAGCCATCAAGCCTCATCGTCAGCCCAAGGCACAGATTATCAAAGTGAAGAGGAGCTGACGACATTCCTGATAAGCCATCAGACTCCTGATAAGTCGTCACACACGTCGTCACCTGAACGAGAAAATACAGTGATATATGATTTTGTTTCCATAATTAAACTGAATTATTTAAATCATATGTTAAGGTTTTTATTCAGGATCAGGGACATCTGGAACTCACATTTTGAGAACTTATCACTCTATCTTCCGACTTTAATTCTTTAGAGAGATTATTATAATTATTTTGGGATTTTCTACTGGATCAAATTTGAGAAACACTTGTTGCTATTCATCTTGCTGTAATATCATCTATCTAAGTATGAATTCAACTTGTTATCTTTCTTATTTTATTATGAGTAGCTAAATTTCCTTAACCCGAGTTGTGGGATCTATGGGTTTGGGTTTGTAATGTAACTAAGCATCCAAGATTCCGACGGTGGTAGGAACTTCTTGTTAATTCTATTATTTTACATGCTGACTATTGGCTGCAAACAATAGACTTTGCTAACGGGTGATTTTCTTGAGCTAAGAAATCAACCCTAGTAAGAAGTGAATTTTTAACAGGGACTTGGAAGCATTAAACTTCCATTTAATAATTAATGTTGTAACAAGTTAATTAACTTGGGATAACATCCTGTTATGAAATATAAATTCCCTAAGTTCGAGAGAATTGGGTAATTAAATGTCTAAATAGGTTGAAAAATATTTAGACATAACTTCAACAAGGATAGTCTACTGTTCCTACCTACCACAAGAATCTTGAACCATTACTAGTGTATGTAAAATCCCAATACTCATAGTGAACATAACTCTGGTTTTCCTTATCATATTGATTTCAAACACTGAACTGAGAAGTAATTATTTGTTACACTTCCAAAATCCCCCATTCATAGGAAACTGGTAATTATTAGTTGATTAACCCACAGATAACTCAAATTAACACCCTATTCCCTAAGGGATTCGACCCCAACCTAGTTTGGTTATATATTGACAATGATTTCTTACATTCTCATAAGAGAGGTATAGTTTGACCATTATAAAAAATGGTGCCGTTGTCGGGGAATATAGTTTTAAATTGAAGTTTGTGTGTGGTAATTGACTGTTAGTTAAGTTTCCTAGTTATAAATTTATTTGTTGTTTTTGTCTTCTGCAGGACTTTTGTGGTGTATGCCAAGAACCAGAAGTTCTGGAGGATCGTTATTACAATTTAATCCAGAACCATAATTAATTGGCAGAATGGAAGACCAATAGGAGGTTGACAGGTTAGCAGCCTTAGCTAGAGCTCAGGTAAATGTGCAAAATGTTGGTCAACAAGTACGTCATCCAAATCCTAAGAATAAAGATTTGGGAGGCGAAGAGCGTGCAGAACAAATACCAGCACCAGTACAATGTAATGCTAATAGGAATAATCTATTTTGAGAAAGGCAAGATCACCAACCGATCCAGTATAACCTCAATGATGATGATGGAATGGATGGAGCAGGTGCAATGGGTGCAATTATTCCTCCACCATTATAACCTGGAGCAAAATTCAACATTATAATTACTATGATTTAACTCCTTAATCTGAAGGGGTTGTTTGGTAGCTTTCCTGGGGATTATCCAAACTTGCATCTTGTGAACTTTGTCACCATATGTAAATCTTTTGATAACCCAGGAGTGGGTTAAATGCTATCCATTTGAGATTTTTTTTGTTCTCTCTATCTGGGGAGGCCACATTGTGGCTTAATAAGCTGATACCCGATTCTATCACCAACTAGAGGCAGTTGAAAGGAGCTTTCCTAGAAAGGTTCTTTCCACCTTCCAGGATGGTACAATTGAGGGATGAGATTAGTAACTTTAGACTGCTCCCAACTGAAGCCTTGCATGAAACCTAGGAGAGATTAAAAAAAAATGCTGACGCAGTGTCCGAACCACAATTTGACAGACATACACTTGACAGAGACTTTGTACATGGCTCTTTACTCTGTGAAAAAACTAATTATAGATAATGCTGGTGGTGGTTTGTTTGTTGGTCTTTCATTTCTAGAGGCTTCAAAAATGCTAGATAGAATGTTCAAACAGAGTCGGGCTTGGCATACCAGAGACTATGTGGTACCAAGCCCCACTATTTTATAACTGTGGAACAACGCAAAAGAGACGAGGAGCATGATCAATACATGGCTCACCTAAAAACATAGATGGACTTGCTAACCAAGCATTTACTATCAGGTAAAACTAAGAAAGTGAAGGCAAAGGGATCGCAAGGCAATGTGGAGTCTGACTCAGAAGAGGAGGAGAACTATGTAAACAATCAGGGGGGTTTCTAAGGCAATAGCCAAGGAAATCAAGGTAGGACTTACTATGACAAGGCTGGATATAAGAATCATGAGCAAGGAAATTAGAGAAGCATTTATGATAGGAGCGGGCTATATGGCTTTCCTGGAAATCTCGAGGTTGCTATAACAAGTTTTGAAAAGATGTCCATGGAGAACATGATGGCTAAATTGTTAAAGGGAGTGAAGGATACCAACTCAGGGGTGAATACCATGAAGAATGATCGGTCCTCTATTAGTCAGTTGGTGAACTCACACTCTATTGCGATCAAACAGCTGGAGCAACAAATAAGCCAACTCTCCGCAGTATTGAAACAGAGGAAGTGTAGAACATTACCTAGTGATACAATCCAAAATCCGCAGAATGATGGCTTATGTATGGAAATTACCACTAGAAGTGGTAAGATATTACCTGGCCCTATTGTGGGCAAAAGTTTGATTGACGATGTGTTGAAGCAGAGAATGAATCCAAGAAAGAATGTCCGGTGGAGTCTGAGAAATTGGATGGTTTTGATGATGCTTCAGAAAAAGGGAAAGAGAAGGAAAAGGAAGTAGTGATGAAAACTCTCCCAAGACCAGCACCTCCCTTTGCTTAAAGATTGAAGAAAATAGTTGAGGACACGAAATTTAGTAAATTCATGGCAATGTTAAGCATTTAACAATAAATGTTCCTCTGGTGGAGGCACTTGAGAAAATGCCAGGGTATGCTAAATTCATGAAGGACCTTGTGTCGAAGAAAATAGCGGGGAGCTACGAATAGGAGGATAATCTACATCATTCTAGCACTATTTCTACGAGGACCTTGGTGCAGAAGAAGACAAACCCAATAGCATTCACTATTCCTTATATGATTGGGTCTCTGGAAATCGCTAAGGCCTTACGTGATCTGGGAGTGAGCATTAATCTGATGCCGCTGGATGTATATAAAATGCTAGGTTTGGGAAATCACACACCCACCAACATGCAACTTGTGATGGCGATAGGTCAGTAAAATAACTTGTTGGTATTTTATATGATGTGTTGGTGAAGGTATCTAGCTTCATATTTCCTCTAGATTTCATCATTCTAGATTGAGAGGTAGACTTCGAGGTGCCCATAATCTTGGGTCAACCTTTTCTCATAACAGGAAGTGTGTTGATTGATTTGCGAGCTAATGAACTCTTATTTAAGATGAATGATGAGGTGGTGCAATTTGATATGTGCCAATGAATGAAGAAACATACAGAAATAAGTGTTTTCTCAATTGTTGATGTGTATTATGAGGATGACTAGGAGGTATCAATAGAGGAGAAACTTGTTGTCGAGCCTTTAGCTGTAGTTCTAATTAATTTTGATCATGAAGCCATTGAAGAGTACGAAGAGACTATTTCTGGTTTGTCAGAAATGGGTTCATACTCCTATGCTCTTAAGAATTTAGATCTTGATCTTGCTAATCGACCAACACCACATGCTAAGCATCCATTGAGGAGCCACCAATGTTGTAATTGAAAGAACTACCTGGGCATTTAAGGTACGTGTTTTCGAGCAACAGAAATTTGCTACCCATTATTATTATAGATGATTTGGGCGAGAAGCAGGTAGAAACACTTCTTTTAGTACTTCAGAGGTACAAGAGAGAAATAGAATGGACTATCACAGATATTATTGGCATTTCCCCTGGCATCTGCATGTATAAAATACAACTTGAGGAAGATTATACTCCAACCATCGAGCACCAGCACCTTCTTAACCCATAAATGCAAGAGGTGGTTAAGAAGGAAATTATTAAGTGGTTGGATGCAAGAGTGGTTTACCTTATTTCTAATAGTAAATGGGTGACCCCAGTCTAATGCGTGCCCTAAAAAGGGGCATGACTATTGTTGCAAATAAAAGGAATGAGTTGATTCCACACAGGCCTATGACTGGGTGGAGAATTTGCATGGACTACTGTAAACTAAACTTATGGACATTGAAAGACCACTTCATGATGCCTTTTATGGACCAAATGCTTGATCGATTGGCCGAAAGGGGATGGTATTGCTTTTTGGATGGGTATTCTGGATATAACCAGATCTGTATTTCTCCTGAAGATCAGGAGAAGACAACATTCACATACCCATATGACACCTTTGCATTTAAGAGGATGCCGTTTAGGCTATGAAATGCACCTACTACTTTCTAATGGTGCATGATGTCTATTTTCTCAGATATGGTAGAGGATACCTCAGAGGCGTTCATGGATGATTTCTCCGTGGTGGGAGATTCGTTTGAGCTGTGTTTGGCAAACCTGAGTATGGCCTTGCAAAGATGTGTTGAATTCAATTTGGTGCTTAATTGTGAGAAATGCCACTTTATGGTAAAAGAGGGCATCGTTCTCGGGCATAAAATTTCAGCAAAAGGGATAGAGGATGATCGAGCCAAGGTTGAAGTTATTGAGAAACTACCACCTCCTATTTTAGTAAAGGGAGTGCGTAGTTTTCTTGGATATGCTGGATTTTACTAGAGATTTATAAGAGACTTCTCAAAGGTTGCAAATCCACTTTGCAAACTTTTGGAGAAAGAAGTGAAGTTCTACTTCGATGATGATTTCTTGAAGGCATTTGAATGCCTTAAAAAGAAGCTGGTCGAGGCCCCTATCATTATTGCACCATATTGGTCAAAACTATTTGAGATCATGTTTGATGCAAGTGGTGTTTCCCTTGGAGCTGTGTTGGGATAAAAGAAGGACAAACTATTTTATCCAATAATTATGCCAGCAAAGCACTGAATGGAGCGCAAAAGAACTACACCGTCACTGAACAGGAACTCCTGGCTGTAGTGTATGCTTTTAAGAAATTCAAGGCTTACCTGCTTGGGACCAAGGTGGTGGTTCACACTGACCACACAACCTTGAGGTATTTGATGGCTAAGAAGGATGCAAAACCAAGGTTGATTAGATGGGTGTTGCTGCTACAAGAAATTGACTTTGAAGTCAAAGATAGGAAGGGTTGTAAAATTCAAGTGGTAGATCATCTGTCTAGAATGGAAGGGGAGCAGGCAGTTAGTGATAAAATAGAGATAAATGATGCATTTCCTGATGAAGAGATCTCGACTGCTGCTATGGAGAAAATTTCTTGGTATGCTTATTTTGAAAATTATGTTGCAAGTAAGGTCATTCCAGAAAATCTTTCTTTCCATCAAAGAAAGAAATTCCTTCATGATGTGACACATTACTTATGGGATGAACCATTTTTTTTTCGGTGATGTGCTGACAATATTATAAGGAGATGTGTGCCATAATGCATGTATTATGTATATTGGAAGCATGTCATGCATCCCCATTCGGAGGTCACCATACCGGTGACCGAACGACTAGGAAGGTATTGCAGAGTGGCTACTATTGGCCAACATTATTCAAGGATGCTCATGAGTTTGTGCTGAAATACGACTAATGTCAGAGACAGGGGTCGATCTCCAAAAGACATGAGATGCCTTTGACTAAGATGCTTGAAGTGGAGTTGTTTGATATCTGAGGCATCGATTCCATGGGTACTTTTTTAAGCTCGTATGGGATGAAGTATATTTTAGTTGTTGTTGACTATGTATCAAAATGGGTCGAAGCTATTGCCTTGTTTGATAATAAAGGAAAGAGGGTTGTTGCTTTTCTCAAAAAGAACATCTTCTCTCTCTTTGGAGTTCCATATACTATTATAAGTGATGGAGGATCTTATTTTTGCAACAAAGTATTTCGAGCTGCCTTAGCAAAATATGGGGTAAAACAGCATAGAGTAGCCACTCCATATCACCCACAAACTAGTGGGCAGGTGAAGGTGTCAAATCAAGAGATTAAAGCCATCCTAGCCAAAATGGTGAACGCTAGTCGGAAAGACTGGTCTTGAAAGCTCGATGATGCCTTGTAGGCATACCGGACTACTTTTTAGGCACCCATTGGCATGTCACCATTCCAGTTAGTCTATGGAAAAGCATACCACTTACCAATAGAGATGGAGCATAAGGCTTTATGGACCCTCAATAGGTTAAACTTGAGTTGGAAAGAGGCAACAGAGCTAAAGCTGGGACAGCTGAATGAGATGGATGAATTCCATCTCAGGGCATATGAAAGAGCAGACCTACATAAAGAAAAGATGAAGAAGTATCATGATTGGAAGATCGAGAAATGAGATTTCCAAAAAATGAGACTTGGTGCTTCTGTTCAATTCCAGACTCAAACTGTTCCTAGGTAAGCTTATATCCAAGTGGTCAGGCCCGTTTAGAGTTAGTCAATTTACTCATCTAGAGTAGTAGAACTTGAAAATAAAGATGGAAACATCTTCAAGGTAAATGGGGAATGAGTTAAACTTTATATCAGTCCAAAAGACATATTGCTACTATCTATCTTGATGAAGTCTGAGGTAATCGAGATACCTGAGTCATGCCGCGACGTTAAATCAGGTGCTACATGGGAGGCAACCCATGATCCCTGAGCTTGATATAATCCTGGTATACCTAAACCTTAGTTCAATTTTTCTTTGATTTTAAGTTGAGGGTATAGGGTGAGTTGTTATTGTAACATTTTGTAGTTGACTAGGTGAAATACAAATACCTGACGTAGTTAACATGGTTTTGTTATTTTTTGAACACCTCTAAAATGGTCTAATTCTTTAGCTGTGTAATTTACATCTAATTGTGACCACTCTAGATCTTTGTATGGTATTAATTCTATTGACTTGACAACCATTTCTAAACAATTGCATGAACTGGATGAGCAGTAACTATTTATATACTTGTGTTCCATGTGCGTGTGAGTTTTACTTAGTTCCCTTTGTATATTGAATCCAAAACTTGCCCGGTTAGTCTTACCTAGGTTGAAGGATAGGGGTTAGGAAAGGATCATTGGATATTTTGATGTTAGCCCACTTTATCCTAAATGACCTTTCCTTTATACATAATATCCCTTGATCCCTGTTTTGAGCCTGAATAGCCTATTTCATTTTATGACACCTATCACCGTCCCATTTATATAATAATGAACTTGTTTTGGCCCTGGTCTTCCTTAGATATTGTGCACCTTGACTTAGGTAAATGGCCTAAGTTAAGGGTGGCTATCATAGGGGTGCGTGATGTAAAATGAGTATGAAGAAAGGTAGAATAAAAGAAAAAAAATAAAAAGCTGGGTGCGGTGGAAAAGAACAAAAAAAAAGTTGTGAAAAAAAAAAGAAATAATTGTAGAAAGGACCACACCCATCCTGAATATGTGTGATCAAGAAAAGAGAAGAATAGAAAAAGGCTAATGAGTGAGACCCCAAAATCTAGTGTAGTGTCAAGGAGGCTTAGTCAATTTAAATATCATCGAGTATCATACCATCCCCTAGCCTACTGTAACGCCCCGATTTGCTGAACCAAAACACTACACAGTTCTCATGACCCCGAAGGACCATAAGCTAAACTATGACTGATATCTGTACCTGTACATTACATCATATGACATAATAATGTGGAAACATACACTGAAAGGACATAAGTTTCAATACCGGATATAATTTGAATGATATAACATTTGTGTGGGTTAATAGAATACCCAAAACAAAACTGAAAATACTGAAGTCTGAAATATGATAGTCTAGAAAGCCTCTAACTGACTGAACTGGTTGAGCAAGAAGCTGATGGGATATGTCCCCAACTAACTCCAACTAATAAACTAATTAATGAGATAATAAGGAATAATCATGTCCTCGAATGATGAGGACTCACTTCTAACTCTGACTGTTGAAACTAGAATCTACTGCTGATCTAGAGCTCGTGTCTCTGAACCTATGGTATAAGACACCATAGCGCAAATACGTCATTACTTTGAATATACTGGTATGCATGTGAGGCAGGCTGAATGCATGGGGTTCATATGCATGAACAATGACAATAATAACTGACTAACTATCATAAGTGTGAGAATACATGCATGAGACATAACAACTGACACAATACTGTGATAATATGATTATAGAATCTGAAGGGAAAAGGCATCGTTTCCACCCCAAACTATACCCGAAAAGTCGAAGCCATACCTAAACTATACTAGTGACCTATTACACACCTAAACTATAAAAAGTGAAACCATTTACACCCTGTCAGGCTACTACCACTTGCATGTGGTGTAGTGTTTTACACGCGCTGCCACATCAACACCACGTCAGTAAAAAGTATCACTTTTTTATAGTTAAGGTGTGTAATAGGTCACTTATATAGTTTAGGTGTGGATTCAACTTTTTAACTATAGTTTGGGGTGGAAACGATGACTTTTTCCTTAATATTTTTAGCCATTTACTTTTGTTATTTAATAGGCTGGACGCGCCTAAAATAAGTGTAACACACGCGCCTTAGAATGGGGGTTGCGGGGAGGTAATAATAGCACTTTTTTTATAGTTAAGGTGTGTAATAGGTCACTAGTATAGTTAAGGTGTGACTTAGACTTTTCGGGTATCGTTTAGGGTGGAAACGATGCCTCTTCCCAAATCTGAATATAACTGATAACATGTGTGACCATATATGACAGTTCTACATCTGATAGAACTATCTGAGTTCCATACTGTATCTAAGTTGACTCTATCTGACAGTCCTGAATCTGATGGAGCTATCTGAGTTTCGTACTGTATCTGAGTTGACTGTATCTGACAGTCCTGATTCTGTAACATGAAACTGTGGAAAGTTGTTATTTAATCGACATGCCCTTGATACGCCATTATAGCTGAGTTGCGGTCCAATCTATAACTCCAATTGGAAGAGTGTGAATACTACACCACTAGTAAGGACAAGCTGTGGCTGACCCTCATCTGATACTGTCCCCTGTACGAGAATGGTGAGGCCCTTATCTAATAGTGCTTATCCACCTCATCAACCCTCATCGACAGTGTTGATATCTCAACCTATGTTGGCTATATATTTTTGGAATGCAAGGATGACTGCTAAGGATCACACCCTCATCTAATAGTGTGTGTCCCCATCCTTGGGTTCACTTGATGCTAATTTTTACTCCCATTTGAATGGACACCGAACATGATTTACTGAACTAAAAATGGACTGAGTTACTAAATTATATTGACTGATGGAATACTACTGATATCTGACAACTGATTGAGTTTATGAGATCATGGAGATTTCCTGAGTCATAAGACTGTCTAAAGTCTAAGGATCATGGCTTAACTGAGAGTATCATGAAAACATGACATGGATCTAAGTACACCGCTAATGTTTCGGGTACAAGTACCCCTAGGACTCGATGGAAGGATATTGACCAAGCATAGCTTACTTGAGCATATAACTAATATCATAATCCATAATACATTTATAGAAGCATTCCATCAAAACATGTGATAGGCATAACTTGTACATACATGGGGATTTTAGGATATCATACTAGTTGGGCATTGTTCCTTCATCTAGGATTTAATCAAACACATGACAGGCATAGCACATGTAGACAACATTATACAACAATTAATCATCATGATTCATCTCTAATTTCATCATCCTAGGGTTTATTCATAGGTTCACATGAATATACATCTATACAAATCAATTCCACATAAAATTAATCACCCAACATGGATTTAAATTCAATTGATCATTCTCAACATAAAAAAAACTAACCCAACATGAAATTTATAAAGAAATCCATAAACTTAAACTTAGAAAAGAGATTCCTCGGCTTCATGGAAGAAAGAAGTCCATGAATGAACTCTATGCATACCTTAGTTCATGGTTTCATGAAGAGTGACGATGAAAATTTCTTGAAATTGGATCTTCTATAAAAACCCTAGCTTATTCTTGATAGAAACTTGAGAGAATAGAGTGTATTTTGGGTGAAAAGTGGCTGAATTACGTGTTAAAGGGCTTAAATAGGAGTGGAAAATTGACCCTTTTAACTCTAGACGCATCTTGTAATTTCAGTAAAAATTTCCCAGATTGAACCCCTGGCGCGATGCAGATCCATCGCGTTGCCCCTTCTTTTACGACCTGGAACTTTGGCGCGACGTAGAGGAAATTGCGCTAAGACATTAGCAAAGGACAATTCTGAATTTGGGCCCTGGTGCGATACACCATAATCATGGACTCCTACTGTAATTTTCCAAATATCATTTCCTCTTGTGGCGCGGCACGCCACTGACTAATATGGTGCTATTTTACGATGAGAACTTGAAATAGTCGTAACTTCTGACCCGGTTATCAGATTTGGGTAAATCTTATATTGATGGAAAGCTTATTAAATTTCCCATATGAAAAAAAGTGAAAATCATGAAAATTCCTCATGGAATAATTATCATTCAATTTAGAAGCTAATACTAGACATTCTTGAGATGAAATTTGCTAGGAAAAGTATGGGGTATTACAATATCTCCCCCTTGAGAATATTTATCCTCGAATGAGACTGACTGAGAGGGAAGAAAAGACAACTGACATACATGGTGAACATGAATAACTAGAACATGATCTCATGACTGACATGACTGACAATCTGAACATATAATATTGATTATGCATATCTGATGCATGTGTAACTGATTCATGAATGCATGACTAAGTGTTCTAAAGAACCAAGTTTCTCATAATGAGAATGCCTGTCTGATGCATAATTCCATAACTGAACTGATACATGAGTGTATGACTGAATATGCAATGGTACTTGATACCAAGTTTATAATGGGAACATGAGCATAAAACTACATACCAAGTTTGTGATGAACACTGAACATGAAACTGAGTAACCATAAGGAGAGCTGTTACCTTCAGATTGATCTGAGTTGGCGAAGAAGAGGTGAGGATACTTGGTACACATTTCTATTTTTGCTTCCCAAGTAGCTCCCTCGACGGACTAATTTCACCAAAGAACTTTAACTAGAGGGACTTCTTTGTTCGTCAATCTATGAGTCTGATAGTCTAAGATTTTGACTGAAATCTCTTCATAAGAGAGAGTGTTCTGAACATCAATACTCTGAATAGGGACTATAACTGAGGCTTCACCTATGAACTTCTTGATCAAAGAGACATGAAAGAATGGATGAACTGAGGCTAGATCTGAAGGCAATTTGAGCTCATAATCTACCTTGCCAAAATGACTAAGAATCTTGAAGGGACCGACATATAGGGGACTGAGCTTTCCCTTCTTGCTGAATCTCTTTACTCCCTTCATGGGAGAGATCTTTAGATAGGAATGATCACCAACCTCAAACTTGAGATCTTTTTTACAAACATCTATATAAGACTTTTGTCGGCTCTGAGCAGCCCGGAGTCTTTCTCTGATTAACTGGACTTTTAGTAAGGCATCGAATACTAAGTTAGGTCCTATGACTGAGGCCTCACTAACTTCAAACCAACCAATTATAGATCTACATCTCCTACCATAGAGATCTTTGAATGGAGCCATCCAAATACTGGAATCATAGCTGTTATTGTATGCAAATTCAATCAAAGACAAGTGGTCATCCCAACTTCCCTTGAAATCGATTGCATATGCCCTTAGCATATTTTCTAACGTCTGAATGGTCCTTTATGCTTGACCATCTATCTGATGATGAAAGGCTGTACTAAGATAAAATTGGGTACCAAGACCCTTTTGGAATGCTTTCCAAAAATGAGAGGTGAACTGGGTACCTCTATCTGAGATAATGGACAATGGAAAATCGTGCAATCTGACCAGCTCCTTTATGTAGATCTTGTCGTAATCCTTAGCTGAATTAGAGGTATGAATTGGAAGGAAATAATCTGATTTGTTCATTCTGTCTACAACTTGGCGTAATCCTCAGCCAAGTTTGAGGCAAACCCGTCATGAAGTCCATGTTCACAACTTTCCACTTCCAAGTAGGTTTAGTGTACGTGCTTTGCATGTATATATTATGTCAAGTAAAATGTGATATTAATAGGCTTTTGATAATCTATCTTAACTTGCTGACATGTAGAGCACTTAGCCACAAACTCTGTAAATCTCTTCATCCCACTCCACCAATAGATTTCCTGCAAGATGCGGTACATCTTTATGGCCCCTGGATGAATAGAGTAGCGCGTATCGTTTGCTTCTGCAAGAATTTTCTACCTTAAGTTGTCTCACCTGGAACACAGAGACGACCCTGAAAATGCAAAACAGCATCTCCCCCTTGGGAAAAAACCTCAAATTTCTGATCCTGAACTGACTCTTTCAACTTGACAAGACTGGGATCTCTATCTTGATTTTCTTTCACCTTGTAAACTAGAGATAATTTTGAACTACTCTGAACCCATATATCACCCTCATCTATATCAACTAAGTGAACGCCTAGTCTATCAAGCTGATAGAATTCCTGAGCTAACTTTTTCTTACTATCCTCAATATGAGAAACACTACCTATGGATAGCCTACTGAAAGCGTCGGACACTATGTTGGCCTTGCCCAGATAATAGAGGGCACTCATGTCGTAGTCTTTCAAGAGCTCTAACCACCTTCTCTGACAACGATTAAGATCTTTTTAAGAAAAGACATACTGAAGACTCTTGTGATCTGTGAAGACATCTACAAGAACTCCGTAGAGATAATTCCTCCAAATCTTCAATGCAAAGACTATGGCTGCTAACTTAAGATCATGAGTAGGATAATTCCTCTCATAGGGTTTAACCTGTCTGGAGGCATAGGCTATGACCTTACCATACTGCATGAGGACACAACTCGACCTACTTTAGATGCATCACAATACACCACGAACCCATCTGAACCATCTGAAAGAGCTAAGACAGAGGCTGAGGTAAGTTGAGTCTTCAACTCCTGAAAACTCTTCTCACAAGGGTTTACAACTGAAACTTGACTTTTTTCTGAGTCAATATGGACATAGGGGATGCAATAGATGAAAATCCCTCAAAAAACCATCTATAATAGCCAGCCAAACCCAAGAAACTCCTAATATCTGATTGAGAGATAGGTCTTGGCCAGTTTCTTACTGCTTCGGTCTTTTGAGGATCAACTCTAATGCCATCACCGAAAATGATGTGATGAAGGAATGTGACTGATCTTAGCTAAAATTTGCACTTACTTAATTTGGCGAATAGCTGATGATCTTTAAGAGTTTGAAGTACTGTTATGAGATGGTCTACATGATCATTCTCACTGCGGGAATAGACCAGAATATCATCTATGAAGTCTATGATGAATATGTCCAAGTACTTCTTGAACACACGATTCATCAAGTCCATGAAAGCTGCTAGGGCATTGGTAAGACCAAATGACATAACTAAGAATTTAAAGTGACCATATTGAGTAGAGAAAGCTATTTTTAGAATGTCACATTCTCTAACTCTGAGATGATGATAGCCGGATCTGAGGTCTATCTTAGAGAAATAACTAGCACCCTGAAGTTGATCAAACAAGTCACCAATTTTGGGAAGAGGATACTTGTTCTTGACCATGACCTTATTGAGTTGGTGGTAGTCTATACATATTCTGAGAGAACCGCCTTTCTTGCGTATTAATAATAATGGATCTCCCCATGGGGAAATGTTGGGCCTGATGAATCCCTTATCTAAGAGATCCTTCAATTGTTCTTTTAGTTCTATGAGTTCTGTTGGTACCATTCTGTATGGTGGAATAGAGATAGGCTGAGTATTTTGAAGAAGATCAATGCCAAAGTCTATTTCCCTTTTGGGAGGAATTCCTGAAAGATATTTGGGAAAGACATTTGAATATTTATTCACTACTGGGACTAATTCAAGGCTGGGAGTTTTGGAACTAGTGTCCTTAACTCGAACAAAATGGTAGACACATCCTTTAGATATCATCTTCCTTGCACGAAGGTAGGAAACAAGCTGACCCTAAAGACGGATATACTACCCTTCAACTCAAGGATGGGTTCATTTAGAAACTGAAACTGGACTATTCTATTTCTGTAGTCAACTATGGCATAGCTGGAATGAAGCTAATCCATGTCGAGAATAACATCAAAATCAATCATCTTTAATTCAACTAAGTCTGCTGAAGTGACTTTTTAAAACATTATAACCAGGCATTTCCTGTATACCTATCGGGCTATGATGGTTTTTCCCACTAGGGTAGAGACTGAGAAGGGCTCTAATAGAATTTTGGGACTGATTCTGAAATCAACTGTTGTATAGGGAGTAACAAAAGACAAAGAAGCTCTTGGATCTAGCAAAGCATAAACATGCACATGAAAGATCTGTAACATGCCAGTAACTACATCAGGAGAATTTTCCTAATCTTGTCTTGTCTAAAGAGCATATAGTCTATTGGGCGTTGTCCACTAGTAGAACTAGTGGTGGAACCCTACTAATTTAGGTAACCAGACTGTGTTGAAGAGCAGAAATGACTCTGATAACCTGAATGAGGGCAGTCTCTGACTCTGTGGCCTGGATTGCCACAACTGAAACAAACATCGCTGCCAGCTCTACAAGCACCCTTGTAGTTCTTACCACAAGTCCGATAAAGGGGATTAGCTTGGTTATTGCTGACACTGGCTTGAGACTTAGAGCCTGGCACTCTATATCTGCACTTAGGAATTGGAACACTGGCTGAAGAAAGAGATGGAATTGATAACTTTGTCTCCATCAACTCTGGAGAAAAGAAGCAATCAACAAAAGCACTAGAAAACTCATCCCATAATGCCAGCTTAGGATCATCATCCCTCAATTGCTCCTATTCCTTATACCACTTGTCATATCCTTCAAATAGTAGGGAACAAACTCTAAATCCTTAAGTCAAAAGCATGTATCACTTTGAATATCTTTTCCATCTCATTAGTGAACCCTTGAGGATCATCCTCAACCTTAGAGCCAGTGAAAGTAGAAGGACTCAATCTTATAAACTGACTAACTCTTGTGACCCCAGAAGAAGGAGTGATAGATGTAATATGCTTAGACTAGAAGAAATAAGAGGCCACCAATTGAGTAAGACAATGTATCGACTGGCAAAACTCAACATTAGACCTATCACCCTAAGAAGACCAAGTAGGACTATTGGGGACCAGTGGAACTCCACAAGGGCAATTAGGAGTAGTGACCCTAGACCGAGTCTGCACTTCATGAGTAGGATGAGTTTCACTCATGTTATCCTCAGGTGGTACAAAATAGTTTTCAGGAGTATTAGATATTAAGGAAGGCATGATTTGAAATACAAAAAAAATGGGAATTTGAGAATATTAAAGACCTTAGACTCTATAGCCTAAAAATAGAACATAATAAAGTAAAACATTCTTAAATTCCTTATAGATTCTCCCTTATAAGTGTGGTGTGCCACACACCCATAAAAGAGACTCTACTTGACATGTCTTTATCGACAACCAATGACCATGAACCTAGGCTCTAATACCAAGCTTGTCTAGACCCAAACCAAGGCCTGGCTATGACGGGTATCTCAAGTCCATTAAGGATCAAAGCTCACCCTCTTATCCTAGTCAATCATAATACAATACATCTAATAATAGCAGAAATAATCCAATAAATATAAGAAAAATAAATAAACCAAAACTAGGTTCTAAGATTTCATAATAACACCCCAATCCACAGTAATCCATAAAGCCTCTAATATCCTAAAGACAACCTAGGTTGGGGCATTCCCCAAAAAATGTCCAAAAAGGAAACCAATGAAACACTCTATGACATGAATTAAACTAAGAAGTGGTAGGCCTATATGGAGAAGAAGGTTTACCACTTTAAGCTGATGCACAAACAATCTAAGAATCACCTATCACTGTATAAAAAAAGTAGAAATGTCTTTGATGTATGTATTAGATAGGGATACAATGTCTGGATATAGTTAGCAGCATAAGCGCCAGCATGTAACTCAGGCAAAGGATGAAGTAATGCAATGATAAAGTTAGTTCAAAATGATTCAAAGAAAATACACACATTCGTTTACATATATATATATAACATGCCGGGATTTTAGCTTTAGCGTAAAATCTTAGCCTGGATTGTATAGATTAACCATCATAGAAAAACCCATGGGCAATATGGGTCTATCCTCCCTTGCTGGATAGGCCTCAGTGTGTGTTACATACATAAACTAAAAATATCATAGAAGGTTGGGGAATCCATGACCCTTCACTATCCATAATACATATAGATATATAGTGTGACACAAGCACATGATCATCAAGACTAACCCTCATATCTGGAATTGTTCCATGAGCTAAAATATGTTATTCTTATTTTGTTTGAGCTAAAATTACAATCTTTATCTAATGGACATAATTACTCAATACATGGCTAAATTATGATGAAATTGTACATAATTAGATGCATTAATGTAAAGATAATGATAATGGAAGCATTGGGAAAGATTTGTTGCGCTCCACGGTGGGAATAAGCAATGAGTGGGAAAGGAATAAAAGTATTGAACCCCACGGTGTAAACCCCTATCCCTGTGTTAAGCTCTGTGATGCGTTGAGTGATTTAGACTCGACAGCAAATTCTAGTAAGCCTCTACAATAGCCCCACAAAGCAAAGGCTAGATTAATTCTCAAGTCGAATTTCTAATGAGGGTCCATGATAGACCCAAGGTGAGCATCCTAGTCCATGTGATGAACACCATGGCATGGACCCTAGTCCCTACGCTGAGCCCCGCGATGCGGTGAAGGCTATTTCTTTTATCAAACTTATCCTACTATAAAATAAACACTTAAAATCAACTAAGGGGACTTTTTCCAAACGTATAACATAGGAAAAACATTTACATTACTTTTATTAGGGTTGTTTGAACCCATCATCTTTGAATATTAAATTTGGGTATGTTTAATTATATTACTTTGATGTTGATTTTGAACATAAGTGGATAAACACCCTTGTTCTGGGGTTGAGGCCAAGAACATGATTATACTTTGATATTTTTAGACTGGTTTAATAATAATTTATCATATGGGTTATTCTTATTCTCTTGTACTTACTATTTTGATGAGTGGCCACCATTAAAATGCATCTATAATCCATTATGAATCTGAGAGGAGAATCATAAGGATAGATCAGAGATTTTAAGGAGAAAGTTCTTATTCTTTTAAGGAATAATCTATTTGAATAAGTGGCTAGGGGATATATATATATATATATATATACCTAGAAGCCTTGCTTGGTTCACATATAAGATGATATCTTAATGCATCTAAATGGATTATTGCATCCTCGCTCAACAATGAAGTGATAATGTCCATTTAGGTAGAAGATTAGAGAATTGAGAGACCATGACCGTAATCTAAACCCTGAGAATCTATAACCCAATAATCAACACAACCATAATAAGGATGAGATTTATAAGACTGTTAAGAGTGCCTCAACCTTGGAATTCTATCTCATGTTGTTCACAACCTCGATTATGCTGCGATTGTCTTACTTTATTATTTATTTAAGTAGAATTATCATTAAATTTTCACAGCCATCTTGATACTCTAAAACACTCAAACATATTATTGTCAACAATAAAGTTGAGTAAATTACTAATACAATAGTCCTTGTGGGTGGGATATTTAATTCTTTGAGTCACTATGTTTACTTGTACAATCATGTACACTTGCATGTGTGATAGACTACAACAAATTTTTGGTGTCATTGTCGGGGACTGAAGTAATTAGTAATTTTCTAAATTTTTGGGTTTTGATAATAAATTTAAGTGATAATGACTTGATCTTAGTGGATGAATTTTATAGGACTAGAGAAGTATGGGACTGGCAAGATGAAAAGAATTGGTAGAGCCTTATTTTGAACCAGAACAAGCATTTCATTAGAGGTGAAGAGAAACAATACTTAACTACCCAATTGATCAAGTTCAAATAGGAGGTCAAAGAGATCCTACTCTTAATAATCCAATTGATCCTAACGTTCTACGTGCTCCAGCTCTAGTGGTTCTAGCTTCTCCTGCTCGAGCAAAAACTAGACTTGTTTGTGAAGTGTTAATCCCACTTATGAACAATGCTACAAATTGAATCCGCAAGCCAGAGGCGGGTGCTCGGTTTGAGCTAAAGCAGAATATGGTGTAACTTTTGAACACGAGTGGGCAGTTCACAGGTTTATCTCATGAGGACCCACAACAACATATTCAGAATTTTCTCAAGATCAGTGATACCTACATCCCTGCTGGGGTATCTACTGATTATTTCAGACTGACTCTCTTTTGCTTTTATCTATTGAGGTAAACGATGAGGTGGTTATATGCTGAACCACCTAACTTTATCACCTCCTAGGTTGATCTATCTTGGAAGTTCCTAATTTAATTCTTTCCCTCTGGGAAGACAACATATTTGAGAAGTAAGATTCTAAGTTTCAGGCAAAAGGATTGAGAAAATACTTACCAAGCTTGGGAAATATTCAAGTGTATGCTTAGTAATTTCCCTCCTCATCATCAGACTAATGATATGTTGGTACACACTTTCATTGATGGTATTAAGCCTAATACCAAGAATTTTCTTGGATTTAGTGGCAGGAGGACAAGTACTTGAGAAGACGTATGATAAATTATATATGCTACTGAATCAAATTTTATAAAGGAATCTTGAGTGGCATGTTGATTCAAGGAGTGCTCTAAAAAAGGTTGCAGGTATGTTGGAGGTTGATTAGTTTACAGCTATATCAACTCAGATTATTGCATCACAGAATCAGTTAACTACTCATCTTAGTAGTATGAATTTAGGGATCACACAGTCTACACCATCAATAGCGAATGTGTTTCATCAGGCTTATTCATGGTGCAAAGTTTGTAGGAGCAGTGAACATAAAGTTGGTTCCTATGGAACAAATCTAAAGTCTATAAATTATATGGGAAATGCTAAATGTCAAGGACAATAGAACTTTGGTAACACTTATAATACTAACTGGCGGAAACATCCTAATTTCTCATAGAGTGGAAATCAAGCGCAAAATAACAATTAATATAGGGGGCTAGTATAATAAAATTAGCAGCAGCATGTTCAGTGTAATTAGGACATGACTTAAACTAGTAATATTAAAGAGATGCTAAAGTATATTATGGCTACTCAAGCACAATTAGTAGCAGATATGAAGAGTCGGCAGATGATTACAAATAACTTAGAGATACAGATGGGTCAGATTGTAAGAGAACAAAACACTAAACATTAGGGAGGTCTACCTAGTGATATAGAGCCTAATCCAAAATAGGTAAATGTGGTCACTACTAGGAGTGGTCTACAGCTAAAGGAGCTGAAACCAAAGAAGGTGAATCAGAAGGCTACTGATGGTGATAATGCAAAGGATGATGAGAAAGTGGTTGAAAATAAAGCTGAAAGCAAGGAAACCCAAGCAAAAAAAGGCGACGCTCCCTCCACTATTCCCACAAGTATTTTTGAAACACCAAGAGGAGACTTTTTACAAGAATTTTATTAAGATTTAGACATAGGTTCATGTTAATCTCCCTTTTGTTGATATTTTACAGAGTGTTCCAAAGTATGTGAAGTGTGTGAAGAACATTGTAGCAAGCAAGAACAGTTTGACTGAATATTATACAGTAGCACTTATTGAGGAGTACACATCCAAGATTCAAAATAAATTGCCTATAAAACAAAAAGATCTAGGAAGTTTCACTCTGTAGATCACCATCGGACAATCCATCAGTGCTCAGGACTTATGTGATTTAGGGGCAAGGATAAATATCATGCCCACATCTTGGTTTAGAAAGATGGGTCTAACCAGTCCCAAACCCACTACAATTATTTTACAGCTAGCTGATAAGTCCTTTTCTAGGCCTGGCTGGATCATTGAAGATGTATTCGTGCAAGTAAGATCGGTTATTTTTCCCAGTGGATTTTGTTATTCTTGATTTGATGTTGATCTGACTGTCCCATTTATTTTGGGATATCCTTTCTTTGAGATTAGATGATCACTAATTGATGTAGCTGCAAGGCTAATAACCATAAGAGATCATGATAAGGTTGAGGTCTTTGACGTGTATAAGGCAATAAAGCTGCCTGCAATAAATAAAAAAGGTTTTGCTATTGCAGTTATAGACCTTGAGTGTTAGCTCCACCTTCTATTATTTAATGACCTACTTAAGTGAGTGTTGATGGGGTATAATCTTTATGGTGATGTTGATGCACTTGAAATGGTGAAAATTATGGATTTGGCAGGGATTGACACTAGAGTCACTAAATTTAAGCTATTGAATAGACCGATTGGACCCTCTTCAAAGGCTTCGATTGATGAAGCACCAAAGCTAGAACTCAAGGCTCTTAGTTCTCATTTAAAATATTTTTTCCAAGGTAAGGATGATACTTTTCTTGTGATTTTATTTTCAGTTTTATTTGATATGCAAGTTAGAGAGGCTTTGACAGTATTGAAGAGAAAAAAGAAGGCAATCAGATGGCAGATGTTGTAAGTCACAGGAATCAATCCTTTTTTTGTATGCATAAAATCTATATAAAAGAAGGATACAAAGAAAGTGTATAGCACTAGTGAAGACTGAATACTATGAAGAGACAAGTGGTTAGAAAATAAGTTATTTAGTAGCTTGATGCTGTGATAGTCTATCCCATATTTGATAGCAAATGGATTAGCCTAGTGCATTATGTTCCAAAGAAAGGAGGGATAACTATTGTGACTAATGAAGTAATAAGCTAATTCCAACTTACATAGTGACTGGGTGGAGGATCTATATAGATTACAAAAAGTTGAATGATACCACTAAGATGGATCACTATCCTATTCTGTTTATTAATCAGATATTAGAAAGATTGGTAGGACAACAATATTAATGGTTTTTATAGGTATTCAGGGTATAACTAGATAACCATAGCATCGTAAGATCAGGAGAATACCACTTACACCTGTTCTTATGGTACTTATGCATTTCGACGTATGCCCTTTAGTCTTTACAATGCACCAGTAACTTTCCAGAGATACATGATGGCTATATTCTAAAATATGGTGGAGTACTTTGTCGTGGTATATATGGACAACTTTTCCATTTTTTGGTAATTCATTTGATATGTTCTTGCAGAACTTGGCTAAGGTCTTGGCACTCTATAAAGAAACCAACCTTGTATTAAACTTGGAGAAGTACCACTTTTTGGTCAAAGAAGGTATCTTCCTTCGTCATAAGGTGTCATATAGAGGACTTGAGTTAGACAGAGCTAAGGTAGAGGTTATTTACAAACTCCCGTATTTGGTGTCAGTGAAAGGTGTTGAAAGCTTTCTTCAGTGCACATGGTTTTATAGATATTTTATCAAAGACTTCTTGAATATAGAAGGTCCAATGTGCAAGTCGTTGGAAAAATTGGTTAACTTTGACTTTGGGGCTAAATTTCATAAAGCATTTGATTGTCTAAAGAAAAAATTGATAGAGGCACCTATGCTAATTCTTCTTGATTGGGCATTACCATTCGAGCTGATGTGTGATGCTAGTGATATGGTAGTTTGAGCGATATTAGAGAAGTGTAAAGATAAGGTATTTAACTCTATCTATTATGCGAGTAAAATCATGGGTGCAGCGCAGGTGAATTATACAGTTACAGAGAAAGAAATGCTAGCACTAGTGTATGCATTTGATAAATTCAGAGCATACTTGGTGGGCACGGAGGTAATTGTTCATACTGATCATGCTACAATCTGGTATCTTTTTAATAAAAAGATATGAAGCCAAGGTTTATTAGGTGGATTCATCTTTTCCAAGAATTTGATTTAGAAGTTCATGATAGAAAGGGAGCTAAAAATAAAATGGCGGATCATCTGTCTAGGCTTGAGAGTCATGATCATGTTGCTGATGATACACTGTGTATTCAAGAGGAGTTTTTGGATGAGCAATTATTGGCACTGGGTGTAGCATAAGTTTCATGGTATACTAACATAGTAAATTAACTAGTAGCTGGTTTTTATCCTCTAAAGGCCACGAGTCAACAAAAGAAGGAGTTATTCTATGATTCTCATGCATACGTATGGGATGAGCCATTTCTATTTAAGTAAAGTTCAAATAGAATAATGAGAAGATGTGTTTCAAAAGCCAAATAAAAAATGGTGCTTGAAAATTGTCATTCAATGCCTTATAGAGGTCATCATGGTGGATAAAAGATAGCTCGGAAAGTTCTGTAGTCTAGTTTTTCTGGCAAATATTATTTAAAGATGTTGTGGACTATTTTAGAGGTTATGACCAATGGTACGTATGGGTAATTCTCTTGTTGTAAGGGTGCATGTCGATGATAGTCAGCTGACATATACTATTAAAGATTGAACAGCTTCCATTAGTTTGATAGTAAGTTAGAAGTTCACTTTTACGGCAAGGACGTTTGAAAAGAGTAATCCCCTATTTTCAGAATTGCATTGACATGTTTTAGATAAAAAGTCATATTTGGCTTATGTGTGCCCAACACAAGTGTCTTGCCTGGATTGTAGTGTGAAGCCTAAATGGGTATAGTGGTTGCCTGAGGTTGCTCGAGGATGAACAAGATTCTAAGTATGGGGTGGTTATCTTGGGCATATTTATACGTCTAAGCACTAATATTTACCAATATCTGGACTTTTTCCATAAGCTAAAATGTGTTATTCTTATTATGTTTGATCTATAATTTCATTCTTTATCTAAGTTACATGAATAGTTGATGTAGGGATGAATTATGATGAAATAGTACATAATTGGATGCCTTAACGTGAAGCTACTAATGATGAAACCATTAATGGTTATGAGGATACTGGAATTGGGCTCAGAAGGCATAGACAGGAAGACTAGAGCAAGGAAATAGGCAAGAACAGAAAAGGAATGAAAATATTGAGCTCCACGGTGTAGATCCCAATTCTTGCATTAAGATCTGTGACATAACAAGTGATTTAGAATTAATGGCAAATTCCAGTAAGCCTCTATGATAGACCTGCATCGCAGAGCCTAGATTAATTCTCAAGTCCCATTCCATTGAGGGTCCACGATATCCCCACAGCGCTGGACCCTAGTCCCCATGATGACCACCGCGGCGTGAACCCTATTCCCTGCGTTGAGCACCACGATGTGGTGAAGGCTATTTCTTAGTCAAAATTTTCCTACTATAAAGGGAACACTTCAAATTAATTGAGGGGACTTTTCACAGATGTATAACAGATGTAAAATGATTACAATACTTTTCTTAGGGTTCTTTGAACACTTCATCTTTGAATATTAATTTTGGCTATGTTTAATTATATTACTTTAAAGTAGATTTCGAACATGAGTGGCTAAACAACCTTGTTATGAGGTTGAGACCAAGAATATGATTATACTTTGATATTTTTTAGAGTGGTTTAATATTGATTTATCATATAGGTTATTCTTATTCTCTCCGTTAAAATACAACAATAATCCATTGTGAATCTGATAGGAGAATCATTGGGATAGATCAAAGAGTTTAAGGAGAAAGGTCTTATTCTTTTAAGAAATAAAGTATTTGAATAAGCGGCTAGGATATATATATATACCTAGAAGCCTTTCTTGGTTCACATACAAGATGATATCTAAATGCATCTAAATGGATTATTGCGTCCTCGCTCAACGAAGTAGTTTTAATGTCCATTTAGGTAAAAGATTAGAGGATTGAGAGACCATGATCAAAATCTAAACCCTACGAAGTAATAACTCAATAATCAACACAACCATGAATAGGATAGAGATTTATAAGACTATTAGGAGTGCCTCAACCCTGGGATTCTATCATATATTATTCACAACCTCGCTTACGCTATGATTCTCTCACTTTGTTATTTGTTTAATTAAGTAGAATTATCATTAAATTTTTACAACTATCTTGATACTTTAAAACACTTAAGAGCATTATTGTCAACACTGAAGTTGAGTAAATTACCAATACAGTACTTCTCATGAGTACGATATCCGGTTCTTTGAGTTACTATATTACTTGTACAATCACGTGCGCTTGCGTGAGTGATAGACTACAACAACCTCGGTATGTTTTAGCTGGACGATCCAGAAATATCATAGAAGGCTGGGGAATCCATGACACTTAGCCATCCATGATACATATATATATAGTATGTGACACAAGCACACGGTCATCAAAACCAACCCTCATGCTGACAAATGCGAGTTTCCAGTAGAAGTCCCTCAGGACCTCCACCTTCATGGTCATCTACACAATCCCCTAAAATCCTAACTAAAACATTAACACAATCCCACTTAAATCCCAATTAAAACATTAACACATTACCATTCATTGAACTATAATCATACATTAAGGCCTATACCATTAGTATCGCCATACCGATTATTCTTGCAAGATAATATAATCATGCCATTTCAATTATCATCATTTAAGGGAATCCACAACCCTATTGGTTCGCATCAATCATCCATATGGGGGAATCCATAACCCCGTGGTTTCAATTTTCCATTAGCTTGGGGGAATCCACAACCCCCAAGGTTCAAGTTTTAAAATCGTTTATGTTTCAATAACCTTTTATGTCATGAAATAGTTCCAAAAGTAGTTCAATATGCATATTCTCATGTTCAAATCAAGTTTCACAAAATTGGATTAAGTTTGTACCAATTCCAATATCAAAATCATCAATGTTGGGGGAATCCATAACCCCTATTCCAATTAGCCATGCTCATGCACTCTAATTAGTTCAAAACTATCAATTCAAACCATGAATGATCCACAAAATTCATGGGAAAAACAGTTGGTCAATAATGCTCAGAAGCTCTCAACCCATACAAAAATCATCAATTATATCGCATCAATACAATTATAAATACATACTATTATAAAAATAAGTTTTGGGGTTGAGATACATGGCTTAGATACATAAGAATTTGGAAGAAATTTGAAGCTTGGAACCAGGAAGATAAATGCACAGTGAAATCCTTAAGCTTTTCTTGGGTTTTGAGTTTGAGAGTGAAAGAGAGCAATTGATATTTGAAAAACTGATGAGAATAAACTTGTTTTATGTTTAAGGGTTGTACATGGGTGAATGGACCAAAAAGCCCCCCACCCCAAGTGAATAAAACAAAAACTACATGATTTTTACACCTCGGCATGGCACGGTCTTATCGTGGAGGATAACCTCTGTGCCGCACTGTGAAAGCGCCAAAGCGCACACATAAGTGTATGTGGTCTACCAAGTAATATAATGACCTTAAAGAAAGCCGAATATAGATCTCATAGGGACTTGTGTTAAACAACTATCAAATTCTAGTTTAACAAGTTGAGGAGAGTAATAAATAAAGTTTTAGAATTGTAAACTAAAAGTAAACTAAACTAAAGCGGAAAAGTAAATGACTTTGGACAATCAAAGGATAAAGACCCAGGGTTAAGGCTTATGAACAATCATACTACTCCATTAAACTTCATTCATTAGATTGCTTATCATGGTTGTTGATTCATAGGGTTAATCGCATGGTCATGGTCTCCCGACCTCTAATTGTTTACCTAATGTGGACATTACAACTACATCATTGAGCGGGGATTTAATAATCCAATTAAGAGAGTAAAGTTATCATCCTACATGTGAACCAAACAATGCTTCTAATTATATCCCTATACTAGATGCTAATTCAAATTCCTTGTTTTATAAAGGAATAAGAACCTTGTTCTATCTACCCTACGTTCTATCTTCCTATTTCCCCTCCCGAGATCACAAGGTCGATAATGAATATATTCTAAGGGCCATGAATCCTTAAAATAGTTAAAAAAAAAAGGGTAAATAAACAACCAATAAAGATAAAAAAATCCAAACTAAATGAATTCAAAGCAATAGAAATCATGTTCTTGGCATTAACCTCGTAAGAGGGCATTTAGCCACTAATAGACATAAGCCTAATGAAGATAATTAAATAGAAGATAAAATCCATTAAAAAGCTAAAGTAAAGAAATAAAAATCCTAATTGAAGTGTTTTCCAGTCCGCCTCCAAGTTTCAAAGTAGTTCAAGGTGTTTATCATCAATTACAAGTGCCCTATGTATAGGAGGAAAATTTGTTCATCGGTGGAACAAGAGCTGCATCGCGAGGGTCATTAGACTTGATTAGGGTTTGCAAGTTTCCTTAATAGCAAGGGTATACAGTTTTGTGTGCCTTATGAATATTTTGGTGTAAATCATGCCTCAATTTTCCTTTCCACGTGCCCTCACTCTCCCTGGACATTCCAGATGTCCAAATTAAGTCCAAGTTGTGTATTGTGCTTCTATTGATCTATTCCAAGCCTTTTTGAGTTGTTTTCACTTGATTTGAAGCATTTATATCGTTCATATATCATAAATATCCATTAAAAAGTATCCTATATCATAAAATACAATAATTTAGAATTCAAAACAACACAACATTCAAGACAATGAACTAGAAACACGAGCTAAGCATAGGCTAATTCACATTGATCTTATGTTTATTGTTTTGACTCTTTTCTTGATCCAATTTACCCTTGAACATTATAAACAAGTTTTTAACATATAAATACACAATAAAAACCTTAGTAACTCATTAAACACATTAGAACCCAACATGATAGACTAGACAAACACCTAGCTCAAGCTAGTCACACTAGTTTTCTCGGTTGAATTCTAAATGATCAATTTGAATCAAAACTTTCTTGGAAACACCATTAAACATTATAATCACATACATGGACACTTATATTCACATTTATATCATTATAAACACATTAATCACATGAGTTATCCTTAGAATAAGGCTAAAAATGCTAGAATAGCAATGCTAGAATGAATAAATTCACCCAACATCACACTTCTTATAATAGAGTTTATCCTTTATGACATTAAGATATTATATAGGTACACTGCCTTCATTCCACGCTAATATCACAAAGGGTAACCTCCACGGCATACTAAAAATTTGGAGGCTTACTACCTTAGAATTCCAAAATAGTCTCAAACCCCTTCCAAAAAATTTGAAACTCTTACAAGACACCCTATTAATATACTTAAACACAATTTAATTCAAAATCAATGTTCCAAACATAGGAGGTTCAAAAATAAAATGATGGAAATTTAAGGGTGTTATACTCATTGTTCCAAGTATTGTATCAATTTGGGAGTGACTAAGATATGTCGTGATTTGAGACAATATTACCGGTGGGGTGATATTAGGAAGGATATATCAACATTTGTATCTCATTGCCTTTATTTCTAGTAGGTGAAGGCCAATCATTTGAGGCCTACTGAATTTCTTTAGAGGTTACCCATTCCCGAGTGAAAATGGGAATGGATTACCATCAACTTTATGGCTGGGTTAACTTATACTTCTTATAGTTCTGATAGTGTTTAGGCTATCATGGGTCGATTAACCAAATTTGCTTATTTAATTCTAGTTCAGGTTTTTTTTTGTGCTGAAAGGCTAGCTAGTATCTATATTTATGAGATAGTGCATTTTTATGTGTGCTAATATTTATTATCTTTGATCGGGTTTAGTGTTCACATCTCACTTTTGGAATATTTTTAAGAGGATTTGGGTACTCGGGGTTATCTTAGTAAAGCCTTTTACCCCCAGACTAATAATCAATCAGAGAAGACTATTTTGGTGTAGAAGGATATGCTCCATGCTTGTGTAATAGACTTTGATGGTTAGTGGGAGTAATATCTAGCCTTGGAAGACTTTGTGTATAATAATAGCTACTATTTCAGTATTAATATAGCTCCTTTTGAGGCTTTGTATGGAAGGCATTATCTCTATTTAGTTGGTTGATTTGAGGTTTTTAAGATTAGACCTCAAGTTACAAACTTATTTAGTGAGTCTTTGGATAGAGTTTCGATTATTTAGGATGGACTGTGACCGACTCAAAGTAGGCAAAAGTGCTACGTATATCGTAGATTTTGTGCCTTGATTTTTTATGGTGGTGATCATTTTTTACTTCAAGTTTTGCCTATGAAGGGTGTGATAAGGTTCCGGAAGAGGGGCAACATTAGCCATAGGTACATTTGCCTATTTGAGATCCTTCAAACTATTAGGGATGCAACTTATGAGTTGGGTTTACTTGCAAATTTATTGACTGTTCACCCAATTTGTCATATTTCCATGCTTTGATGGTATATTTTGGATGAGTCTCCTGTTATTCATTGAGATTCAGTTCAGTTAGATGAGATGATGTCTTTTATTATAGAGCCAATCTCTATCTTGGCTACGGATGTTATACGGTTGCATTCTAGAGATATTATAGTAGTTAAGGTCCAGTGGAGTCATCGACCTGTAAATAAGGAAACTTGGCAGGTCGAGTCTGATATGAGTAGTAGTTACACCCAACTTTTCATGGATTTAGGTATTCCTCTTTCCTTTAGTTTGAGGATGAACTAGGTTCTTAGTGATGGATGATGTAACAACTTGATTTTTGGTAATTTATGTGAAATATTTGGTTTTATCTGATTTGTCCATTTTACATGGTATTTTTTGGGTGTGGAGGTGATTGGCACAATTTTCAATGTATTTTGGTGTGATTTGTACAAAAATATGGTTTTTGGTGTCTTGAAAATACTTATAGTTGATTTTGGTCAATATTTATTGATCCATGCATCGGATGGCAAAGCAGACTATGCTAGAAGATCCAGAACATCGATTTTAGGGTAGTAACATAGTTGGTGTGATTTTATAGCTTTTAAATCCCATTTTGACCCTCGATTTTAAAAGTTGTAAAATTGGACTTTGGTAGTCAACTCTATGAAAATTACATTTTTTTCAAAAATCTCCTATCGCCATTGAGTTCAGAGCATCTAATTTGAAAAGTTGGCATAGTTTGTTTGCGTCCTCGGGAATCCTAATGAATCTCGAGGAATCCGTGAAGACTTGGAACTCTCCAAGTCTCAACTGGTGCACTCGCATACATGACATAATGGTCGCTTAAGAGACCTAGTAGTGCAGAAAAATATTGCATATGTAATATCTGTTTTGCATATGCGATCATTGCTTAAGTTATGACAGGGTTGCTTAGGCGACATCTTCCCTTAGGGATCAAAATTGTGTATACAACACCTAGTCGCTTAAGCGACTCGGTGATTGCTTATACGATGCCTGGGTCATTTAAATATTCCTTTTCTTTTGCCATTTTTGATCAATTTTTAGACTTGGAGCTTGGGTTTTTGAGCTTTTGAGCAATTCCTTCCATTTCTAATCTTGGGTAAGCTCCAAAACACCTATTTAAACTATTTTTCTTTAATTATATCATTTTAATATTAATGTAGATTTAAAAGTGCAAATTGGAGATTTTGGCCCGGAGGCTTAAATTGCATTTCTTTAATTTAATATCCCAAATTCAATCCATTTTTACTTGGGTAAGTTTCTACTCTTATAATTATCACCTTTGTCTCAATTCCATCTTCAAAACAACTTCAAATTCTTGAGTGTTTAAATGGGTTTTGGGGATATTTGCTGGTAAAGCTTTAAAATTGTTTTCCTTTGATTTGAATCTCATTTTTAACTCATTGTTTCTTGGGTATTTATCTTTAGACTCCTATAAGTATGGGGAACATTTTTTTTTTTAAAATAAAATTATGATTTTACCCTTCATTTTTGAAAACCTATTTTGGGGGTTCATTTTCACCCCGACTCAAAAAATAGGAAATATGGGTATCATTGGCTTTTTTTTAATGCTAAATTATGTATTTGTATGTTTTAGCTGGTTTTGAGTACATTCGTGAGGGAAAGGCTTTGTGTTGAATGACTTTTGGCTGATTTTCGACATTCGAGGTATGTTATGTCTTAAATTTCTTCAGACTGGGATGGGTAGTTAATATTATAATAAAAATCATGTTAAGGGTATAGGAACCAATTATTAAAATGGCTATATTGTTGTGTTGTGCACGTAAGGGGTTGTATATTATTTCTAATTGGTAATTTTGAGATATTATTTGTTATGTATGAACATGTAGGGTCTCATATGATATGTTTGGCCTTGTGTATGTGAAATTAGTTGTATCTTATTTGATAAAATATCCTAATATGGTATCAATGGTATATTTTGGTGTATTTTACCCTATTGGCATGTGGATTTATGTTGGATTTTATGGACTATTGGAATATTGAGTTGATTTTGGCTCACTTGGTTGGTCTATTGGTTGGATATGGAAATTCACATTCTAGTTGATTGTGACCATTACATCCTTATATCATATATATTCACAAATTTTTACCACCATTGAAATACTGGAAACACTTGTTATTTTGACAAAAAATGTGAAATCTTTAAAACCCTCTATCGATTGATATATCGGAGAGGAGATATGGATATTGGTATTGGATATTGGTTGAATATGTCTTGAGGAACCCCCTGTGGGTCCTACCTAGAAGTAGAACTCGGTAGGTGTATACGGAGTTTGTGCGCCGACCTTATGCATTACATCATCATTATCATCATCCATATCACCACACTTACATACCTTGTGTTTTCTGTGTGCATATTATTTGTCCTGATATGATGCTTGCCTATGTGTATTACTTTATTTTGCTTGTATATGTGTTATACTTGTTCTACCTTCTTGTATTTTCATGTAATAAATATGAATATTATAGAACTGTTAGTGAAGACGGTGTGAGCTACCATTTGGGATATTTTCTGGTTACTGGTGACATGCCCTTAGTGTGTATTTTGTATGCTTTATTTTCTACTTTGCTCAGTCGGCCTATGATACATACTGACTATAAGTGAACCATACTCACCCTTACTGCACCCTTTCGATTCTGATCCTGGTTCGAGTACACCTCACGACAGTTGATTTCAAGCGATAGTTGGAGCCTATTTTGAGATAGCAGTTGATCCTTGCATCCGGAGTTTACTACTACCTTCTCCTACCTAGACTATGTGTTATTTGTATTTAGAGACAGAGTTGTTCTTTTTGGATATCCTATGTATTTGACTTTGACTAGTACTAATTAGTTCTTACACTATGACACCAAGTTGTGGGATTATTGTATGGCATCATTAGTTATATGTATATCTCTGCTATTATCTTAGTTGTGTGGTTTGGCTTCATTCTAGAATCCTTACCTTGGGTATTGGTGTTATTTCCCTTTTTACATCAGTTTGGGTGATAGGCTTACTTGTCAAGGCTTATTGCAACAAGTGCCATCATGACCCAGGTATTTTAAGTTGTGACACTTGGGTTTTGCGCGATTCTACAGGAGGTTCATTAAAGACTTCTCCAAAATTGCCAACCCGTAATGTAAACTATTTGAGAAAGAGGTTAAGTTCAAATGGAATAAGAACTGCCTAAAATCATTCACTTGTATTAAGGAGAAGTTGTTAGAAACACCTATTATGATTGAGTCCAATTTTTGCAAACCCATTGAAATAATGTGTGATACAAGTGGAGTAGCACTTGCTGCATTTTTAGGGAAAAAGAAGAAGATGTCATTCCGCCCAGTTTATTATGCAAGTAAAGCTTTGAGTGGAGCCCATAAGAGCTACACAGTCACTGAGCAAGAAATACATCCTGTGGTGTATGCATTTGAGAATTTTAGAGCAACTTGTAAGGGACCAAAGTGGTGGTGCATACTGATTGTTTTGGCATTGTGGCATTTGATGGAAAACAAGGATGCTAAACCCTGATTGATTTGATGGATGTTATTGCTACAGGAGTTTGATTTCAAAGTAAAAGACAGAAAAGGTTGTAAGAACCAAGTTATTGACCACTTATCTATGTTGGAGAATAAAGGGAGCAAAAGAGAGAAATTGGAGATTGATAATTCATTCTCGGATGAACAAGTCCTCACAACTACCCTTGACCTTGTTCCTTGGTTTGCGGATTTTATAAACTACCTTATGAGCAACATTATTCTATAGAATTTAAGCTATCAACTAAAAAAGAAATTCCTTCATGATGTGAATTGGTATTTTGGGATGAGCCTCATTTGTTTATTTATGTTCTAATAACATCATTCAAAAGCGTGCATCCGAAGTAGAGATGCTTGAGATATTGTTGGAGTGTCACTCTTCCCCTATGGAAGGAGTCATGCAAGTGATTTCATAGCTCAAATTTTTTTTGAGAGTGGGTATTACTAGCCAACCATCTTTCTGGATGCGTATGAGTTCGTGAAGGTGTTTGATCAATGTTAACGACAAGGATATATTTCTAAGCACTATGAAATGCCTATGTCAACGATGCTATAGGTTGAATTGTTTGATGTATGGGGAATCGAATTCATAGGACCCTTTGTGTGCTCTTATGGGTGTAAGTACATTCTAGTTGTTGTGGATTACCTATCCAAATGGGTTGAAGTTATGGCATTAACTGATAATGAGATAAAGAAGGTAGTATTGTTCTTGTAAAAAAACATCTTCTCCTGCTCTTGCACTCAAAATTAGTGATGGGGGATCACATTTTTTTAATAAGGTGTTTAGGGTTGCATTGGCAAAATATGGTATAAAGCAGTACAAGGTGGCTACACTTTACTATCCCCGGACGAGCGGACAGGTTGGGGTAACCAATAGGGAGATTAATATGATTTTGGCCAAGTTTGTAAAGGCTAATCGTAGTGATTGGTCAAGGAAGCTTAATGATGATCTTTAGGCTTGCCATATTGCTTTCAAAATTATAATAGGTGTGTGACCATACCAATTGGCATTTGGTAAGGCATGTCACTTGCTTGTCGACTTGGAACATAAAGCATTGTAAGAGCTTAAGTTTTTTAACTTGAGTTAGAAATAAGTGGTTGAATTAAGATATGATCAGTTGAATGAAATGGATGAGTTTCGTCTTTGGTCATGTGAAAGGTCCAGCCTATACAAAGAAAGGATGAAGCTATACCATAATGAGAGTATTGAAAAGAGAGAGTTCCAAGGTGGGTATTGGGTCTTGATGTTTAACTCAAGGTTAAAATTATTTCCAGGAAAGCTGAAACAAAATGGTCTAGCCCATTTAAGGTAACTCAAATATTTGCATCCGGAGCAGTAGATCTTGATAACAGAGATGGTAAAGTTTTTAAAGCTAATGGTCAATGTATAAAACACTATGTTGGTCAGCAATAAGAGGATAAAATAGTGGCATAATCTATCTTCGTGAAGTCTGAGTAATCAAGATAACTGGCTCGTGCCGCAACGTTAAATTAGTTCTAGTGGGAGGCAACCCACAATGTGTTTTAAAACCATGTAGTTAGTTGTGTTTTATTCAATTAGTCAGTGTGATCTGTGTGTTAAGTGTACAGGAGTTGACATTGCAAGGATATGGACTGTTGATTATATTGGATAAGAAGAGACGGAAGCCGCGATTGGACGTCATGCATATGATGGACCATTGTAGAGATTGTCCCACCGAGGTAAACAAATGATAGTTTTTGGTTAAGGGGTTATGATTAGAGTGATGATCCATCATTTAAGCGATGGTCCACCAAACCAACCACTGCAAATATGCCAAGCAAGCTGCATTCTGGCAAGCAGCGATGGCAAGGTTGATGACTTGTCATCCATGTACCGAACCATCATCGAATCCGTTGTAATCCAATCAGTTTAAATTGTAAAATTTTGTCATCCCATGTTCAATAACTCCAGATTTTAAAAATTGGTCCTATAACTCGACCCAAATACACTCATGATTATAATATGAAAAAACTTCTCACCTTCATACACAAATCTTCAAATTCATCTTCTTAAATGATTAAAACTCCCACCTTCATGCACTTTTTAATAACATTCATTCCCTACTAAGTATTAAGTTCATTTTCCACTACTATATAAACCTTGTCAGTCATCCATGTTTTCTCATCACCAAGAGCAAATTCTCTCTACTTCAGAATTGTTTAGTTTTCTTTGCTAAGAGTATAGCATTAATTTTCATCAATTTCAAGTTGTTTTGAATTTGCTCTCCAAGTTTAGGTATGTTTATTAACCTTAATTCCTATGCATTTGTTTCTTAAAATGGTGTGAAGTGATAAGCATTTTTCTATTATGTTGTTGGTTTTAGTTAAAAAATGAGTTGGGTTATACTGTGGTGGGGCCCATGAAGGAGTGGAGTCTGAATATCACATAAGAAAAACCTAGGCACACTGTGGGTGAAAACCTATAAAATAACACATAAGAAAAAGTAGGCACACCACATGTTTGACATACTGCTCTAATGGAATTTTGAAAAATAAATAAGGGTTACAAAGATGGACCTAACAGACCATCGCACCAGCGACTGAATGCCAGTATATTTGTCACCCTAAGTAGTGTATTTTAGAAATTTGCATAAAGGGTGACGGACAAGAAGGTGGATCATCACAATAGTGATGTCCCATCACTTGAACTGTATCCCATCTCTAAAATAATTGAATGAAACTGGGGAGATACGATGGTTCAACTGACAAAATGTTTAGAATGCAATAAACCATTGGTCTAACTAGTACAAATCTCTATATACACTATTTAAGGAATACAAAAGGTGCTACTGGCCATCTCTAATGTGATGGGTCATCTCCCTAGCCATACTAATTAAACAAATTTATATATTTTTGGGTTAAACTCAAGGTTTGATTACTTAATCTTGTGTTGTCTACCTCTTATGTCGGGTGCAATGATGGAGAAGTTACCTTTGAGGAGGGTGGAAGCTAGTCTCAGCTATCTCGATAGACCACCACCTCGAGAATTTGTGATGAACCATAAGGGGATACTGAAGTCCGAGTTGTAACACCGTAACTTAGGATAGGGAGTCCCATATAGGCAAAACACAGGAGAGATATTAGGTATATAAGTAAGTAAGTCGTACTCCCTAGTGACATGTTTAAAGTCCATGTAGGACTAGGACCAAAAAGTACAAGATCACAGGCATCTCAAACCATGAAGGCCCAAGAGACCCCTTAGCCTAGCCTACTAGTAATATTTTTTGCTTTGGGCCTAAACCTTCATGACTTTAAAATGAGTCACTAGGGATTAAGGCTTGCTTACTTATATACCCTGCATCCCTCCTGTGTTTTACCGATGTGAGACTCCTTATCATAAGTTAGGGTTTTACATACACCCTCCTTATGGATTCGGTATCCTTACTGAGGTCTTCCCCACCGAATGGGATTTTCCTAGACTCAGGACTGAGGTTTGCCCCGCCTGATAAGGATTTTCCTAAACTAAGTTTAAAATCTTTCCCGTAGTGACAGGCTGACACAGGAGCGGCTCTGATACCATTCTTGTCATGACCCGAGTTGAGGCCCTGATAATACTCAACTTACACGTCAATTTAAGTGCTAGGCGGCCGTTGTGAATATATTTACCCAACTTTAGAGTCAGGTCAAATCCATGAGGAACAATATGAGTGGCAATTAAATTAATTTGAAATGATAGATACAAGTTAAATTCAAATAAATGGTACAAAAAGATAAAATGGGGGAGATAGATTCCTACACTAATATTTCTTTTTGGGGTTTTCTAGTATAAATTCGGGGCTATAAATAATTAGAGTTTTAACACTTATGCACGGATCTTGGGATTATGCACTACTATGAGAGTGATATATGCGTGTTAATCATCAACATCAATTTAGTAAATCAAATATGGGCAAGCTTGGTTATAGATTTTGATGCTAGTCTTTCAACAAAACATGAAAGTTTCACCCCTTGATTCTTTCAAATACCTAATAGGTGTGTTCAATAATTGGTAACCGCAACCTCAATCTAGGCATCCCTATTTCTAGAATGATACCCATGGCATACTTAACCTCACATTCACCCTTATGTGATAGTGGTAGCAAACTACACACATGATTGTCTATCATTTCTTAGGTCTCCACTTCCATCTTTCAAGGATAATATGGATTCCTAAAGTTCACCCAAAACCCTTTTTTCGAAGATGGCCTTGAACTTTCTAGAGCTTGGAGCTTTCACCCATCAAACCCTTGTGGGTATTTGGGGCTTTCACCCATCAAATCCCAACCAAAGAAGAATAACAATGAAAAGACCCATAAATATGAATTACCAAGTAGATCCTAACCCACACACACTTTAACCCCTATTCACACATAACCCCAAGAAAAAGATTTAGCTACATATAAGATAAATAAGCATAGATACACCCATCATATCCATTGAGATGAATTTTTGAAGAATTAAGTGAATGTTACTTCAAACTTGGCTCTCCTATAATATCAACAGTGAAAGTAAGAAAATCTTCCACCTAGAAAGTCTACAATGTATTCTTCACCCAAAATTTATACAATATTTCTCTCTCCAAAAATGTAGGCTATGAACTACAAAAAGATAAAACTAAAAAATTAGGGAAGATGGAATTCTTCCATAATGATAGGGTTTGACTCATTTTTGTAAAATTGGGATCAATATGTGCAATTACAGTTTTCCCCTTGGGTTGAAATCCTCCGCTTGGCAGTGATCGCCTCTAATCAATCACAAATTTTATACTCAAAATTTGTCATTATGTTGGGTCCATGATAATATGGTCCAAACACCTTTAATTTATTTATAGTTATAAAGGATACAAAAAGTTTGTACGGCTCTTTTCCATTGGTAGCTCAAAGACCAAATTAATAGATGCTCAAATATCAAAAGATTGAAACTCTAAAATAATAATTAAAAGTAATTTGTGGCTATTCTTGTCTAATATTACTTCTAATGCATTATTTTTATTATTCATTATTATTATGAACGTTTGTGTAGAGAATCCAAACTAATGCATCTCCATTGCTTTGGCCTCGCCACCTCCATATGTTCTGTCAACTTCATTATCAGAGGCAAGGTACAGTGAAACAAATATAAATAAGTCTCATATAAAAGGAAGGAGATAAATTTATCTAATACTTTAATTATTATTATTTTTTAAAATAACTTCACAAGGTATTCTTTCAAAAAAATAAAATTATGCGACTTAATTCTCATTTTTTATCTATGGTAGACCATGTTCTCTCAAAACACTAACTTCATTTTCCCCCTCTCACAATCGACGCTCCACCGGCAGCTGCAAGTCTGGATTCGACCGTGACTACGTGACCACGGCTTACCTCCGTGACCGCGATTAATTGACCATCCTTGACCGCGGTCAGCAGATCGCGACTGCGGTACCTGAGGTCCTTCTGTTTTAGGTCTTCAGCTACACTTTCTTGCTCTATTTTTATTATTTTTAGCTTCAATCTACCTCTTTCCAACCCTTTAAATCTATGCCTGTAAGAAGTGGATATTAGTGCATCTAATCACAATTATGTCTCATTTATGCATCCATAGCAAGGTAATGTGCACGAATAATGAGTGCGATTGAGTGGTAAACTCACCACTCATCAACACCCCCAACTTAAAGTACTTTCTTTTCCTCAAGAAACACTACCTCTTATTATGAGACATAGTCATTTAAGCCCAACCTTTATGCCTTAAAGATTACAATGACCTCAATTTTAATCGCAACCACAAATAGCTCATTCCACATGGGCTGAGTTAAATTCGCTACATCCCTCCTTATAAAATACTAAAACCAAGTCTACATAGGACTTCAAAGAGCAACCAAGAAATGAAAAACAAATAATCTAGAAATGACTCCCTTTTGACCAGAACTAAGCTAACTCCACTTGCCTCATTGCCCGAAAGTGACAAAATCACCTACCTCAACTTGTTTCACATGCCTTCCTCACTAAAACTAGAATTCCTTACATCAAGCTACAAAATATGCAAAAAGTAATTTTAAGTGCACAAACTCTCTCTCACACAAAAGAAATCTCAATGCAACAAGTGTTATACCATAGGCTTGCCCCTATTTTCAATCGCCACTACAAAGAAAGTAAATGATTGGAGATCTCAAAAGACTTTCTAAGATTTTAATGTAGGTTTGGGTTAGGGTAGGATATTGTTTGGGAACAACATGGCTACTCTATTCCTTGAACGTCAACATCACACTTTTTGATCTTTCTTTTTCACTATTGGCCACTCTTCTTATTTTCTTTCTTTTATCATGCCTACAATTGTTTCCTTTGTTCACCATTTTTTTTTATCTCTTTTTTGAACCTTTCATTCAATTCTATCCTTTATTGGATCATTTCTAAACATTTGTTTACATGAATTAGGAACCTTGTCATTCTACTAACACTTCGTGGCCTTAAAATTCCTTCCATCAACTTTACCACCCCAACTTAGGCTTTAAGCCTCAAGTTGCATTTTCAAGTTCAAGAAGGGTATGGTTAAAAGAGGGATAAAAAGAATGGTTACGACTTGTAATGTGTTTCCAACAAAAGGTCTAAAGGATCAAAGTGGGTAACTAGGGGTTACATTCATGTTTGGGTAGACTTTTTAGGATAAAGTGGCATCTAAAATCACAAGGATGGGCTAAGATCATTTGTCTAACCACATACAATCAAAACTAGCCTTGAGATACCAACGGGGCAAGGTTTAGATAACACAAGTATACAAGAGATGAATGCAAAATGCTCGCCACTCATGGCATGCAAAAGCTCATCAAGGAGGATCAAATGTCCTTTCCACTAGAGACAAATTTAGAGTATCTAATTCTATTCATAAGTAAAAATTTGTGAAGCCACAAAAAGAGAAAAAGATTTTTTACAAAGTCGCTCACGTCCACGCCCTTGATTTTTGAAAAAATTTGGACGGAGGGGTTTTTTTGTTTTACATTAGCAACATGCTCACTTTTCTAAACTATGGCTACAACTAAAGCCTTAGTCTGACATTTAGACTCAAAATTGGCAAGCTAACCATATGGCTACTTAAATTTTGCCAATGGTCTATAAAGTGACCCCAGACCTTACAATATATGATGCCATAGGTACTCAAACTTCCCTTGCATTCATGAAATTGATGCTATGGGTACTCAAAATTACCCCACATCTATACCTCAATCCCAAACACGACATTTTACCCTTAAGGATATCGTTACTCAATCTATCATAGGGAAAAGTTCATTATGCGTCATCGCCTAAAAATACAATTAAAATTAAATAAAATAAAAACTAAAAGTCACATAATAATCTATAAAATGTGGACACCGTCAGAGTACCCATAAATGTAGTATCTCAAAACACGATAAAAATAATATCTAGAGTGTCATCCCAACACAATCACAAAAAGATATATCCAGCAACACATCATCCAAATAATATATATTTGAGGGCATCCCTATCTAAAAGGAATGTAGTGTCCTCACTCATGTGTAAGAAAGCAAAAGTAAAAAGGTCTCCCTGTATCTGCATCAAGAGCTATCTTCCTCTATTGACTAGGCATCACCACCACCTGCATCATCAGCTGACTATTCTACAGGTGCCTCATCCTCAATGTCCAATCTTAGTAAAGATATTGAATAGTTGGCTTTGAGCACCTTGAAGATGCCTCTCACCTTCTTCCATAGCTTTCTGAAAAAAATTCTCTCTTCACCATCATCTCATCTTTGAGGTCTCTGTGAGAAGCAGCCAAGGTTTGTAAGCTTTTTTTAAATGGGTGATAGTGGATCCTTTATTATCTTGCTCCTTCTTATATCTCTCATAGTTTTATTGGGATATGTATGAGTGATGAGCGGTGGAGGACTCTTCGGGTCCCTGAGGCAATCTGGATAATATTTCTCTCACCCCCTGTATCTGAACAGATATATCGTCAAAGAAAGTATCTGATGAGGGTCTGTAAGAGTCAGTGACCTCTTGGATTGATTTGCATGAGTCCATCTTCCTCTTCTTACTCTAACCTGGTATGCCCTCACCTATAAATTTGAGTTTGTAGATGAGGGATCCAGGGCACACCCAAGTGTCTGTTTTGTACTCATCCACTTCTTCTCTACTACATAATTCAGTGATAAGGGAATGAAGGAAAAGATGAGTATCTCCCTGGTTATTTAAGTACCACCACTCGAGAGTAATCTCACCCATATTCAGAGTAATAAGAGATAAGATGCTTGCTACCATCTGTGCTCTTATGTTTGTGACAATAGTCATGTAAGTGCATGGTGAGACTTTGCTACAGATGATGTTCAACCACAACCTGGCTTCAGCCTTAAAGTCCTTTATCAAAATATCTCATATGGTGGTGGCCCATGGGATTTCTTTTCAAAGACATAATATATTAGCCATCCAAGTGCCTGGCTTGCATGCCTTGGCATGAAACTCCCCCATGTCAGCATTTGGAAGCCCATATAATACATTAAATTTCTTCGTTTCAAAGTGCACCTATTTACCCCAAATTTTTATGATTGGATTTGTGAAGAAGACTACACAGAGGTTTACGTAGAACTCATGCACCCATTGCTCATTAGCGAGTCATGGTTTAGGGACAAAATGCATCCATCTAGTTGAAGTGAGCCTAGCATGGAATTTTGGGAACTTTTCTTCCACCTTGAATAGGTTGATACCCCTTTTAAGGAGTAGCTTTGTTCTATGGAAGTCTACGTCATACTGGTGTTGGCATTATGTGGACATAAATTGGGTATCATCAAAGTCTCCCATTTTAGAGTAACTTAGAACCTGTAAGCTATGCACGTCAGGCCAATATTAGGATTATCAAACCAAATCCATGCTAGCACAAATAGATAATCTCATCGGGTAGTATTATAGATGGTTTTGGGGGCAGCTAAGGGTTTGCATAATTTTTGGTGTCTACTAAAACTAGCCCTCAAGTATGGCGATTGCGGGGCTTTGACCACGATTATGGTGACGGGACCGAGGTCATTGGGACTGCGATTGTGATACCTAAGACTGAGTTGATAGTTATGCATATTACCTAGAGATGCAATTTTAACCTTAATCCCTGTTTCAACTAGGCATAAAAACATTATAAACAGAGAATTTCAAGACCAGAGTGTGTGAGCACAACCCCGAACTTAAAGAAAGTAAACATTGATTTTATAGGGGCTTTTTAGTCACACACATGGTGTACATGTCCATTTAAGCAGTTTATGACTTAATTTTGGGTACTCAAGACTTCCCCAATAGTGCGTACACTAACTAAAATAACTATCCACAACAAAATGACAACTAAGTATGAATTTGGTAACACAAAATTATTTCAGGCCTTTTTTATACGGTACGAGTTCAAAGCATGAAATTATATCAAAATTGTAGGAGTGAGACAACTTACCAAGTTAAATGATGCTATTGGAATGATATGTCACTTGGATATGAAATGCAATGCCAAAAATTGGAGAGGATTTTGAGAGAAATTGAGAGAGGGACAATGGGAAGAATGGGTATTCGAATGGTCTTTTAAACTGAATTGACTGCGATCGTGGTCATTGTCCTGTAATTGCAATCACGCAGCTTCCGTGATCGCATGGACATGAACCGAAATTGCGATAAATGAAAGCTAACAACCAGGTTTTCTTCATTTTCTGCTCAGTCCACACTTGCCAATTTCACACGTTTCTTTCTCAACTTCAATCAAAATGGCTCGTGGCACCACATTGTAGGGATTATGTATGCATAAAAATAAAAATTAAAATCTATCCAAACATGCATAAATAAAAGGATATGTGCTACTTTTCATGGAGTGATGGGTTACCTCCTATCGAGCGCTTAGTTTAACATCATAGCAAGACGCCTTCACTCCTTCCTTTTATGTCTCTACTTGGAAAATTTTAATCTCCATCCCAACTTTTGCTCAACAAGTAATGAGCGGTAGAGGAATAGAAAATTCAAATCTTCCAAGATGAAACTTGGAAGATGTGGTAAAATGGCAAGTGAGCTTCGATCTCTTCATTAATAGGTCATTCCTTGTACTTTAGAAGTTGAGCATCTTGGCCTTTGATGGATAGGGTTCCATGTGCTTCTTCACAATAGCAAACTCCAAAATATAGGAGTTGGACTCTTCCTCCATACAATCCTCTATTTGATCAAAGGGATGGATCCTTATCACATCCTTTATGCCTAATGTTGAAAAGTGTGTTGAACAAGGTCCAACACCTAACCTTGGGTTAGCCTCCTCTAAAGCATTGTCACCCCAAAATGAACTAGATTCATCATAAATGATCTGCATTAAATCTTCTTTTAACTCTAGTACTATTTCTTTTATTTTGGCTTCTTCCATCTCGTATGATTCGGATTGTTGGGAAGCCGCTAAGGATTCTTTGCTACAAAGCTTATCATCATAGATTGGTTTCTCTTATTTACATACCTCCTCCTAGATAATGGGCATGGTAATGATAGTTTCAAGCTTTTCTTCTTCACCCATTACCACCTTCATGACAATTCTCCATTCTAGATTAATGTGCTCTAGGCCCTCCCCCATTGTTTCTAACCGATCCAAAATATCTTGTAACCTTGGGTCACAACTACTGGACACGGTATCTTGCTCTTCCTTCTTCTCTTCATCATACCTATCAATCTCATAATAATGACTAGCAACTTAGTATATTGGGGGGAAGGGGAACGTGGACAATCACTTTAATATCTCGACCACTACATAAAGAGCACCTATACACCCTATAGAATTGAGATGGTGAATCCATCTCTCTTTGGGGATCATAGTCACAATCGCTCATGAAATATGGTACGTCATGATATGGATATGATCGTCAATATCGTACTTCCAACTAACAACATCATATTTATCAGAAAATGCCATAGAGAACAGTAAAATTAAATAAAATTAAAAGCTACTTACAAAAGAAAATCACAAACAAATATTTACAAGCTTGAATTCAAGAAAGTAACTAAAATTCCAAACTAACTTAACACGCTAAATTGTTCCCCAGCAACGGCACTATTTTTGATAATTCTCAACTTACACGCTAATTTAAGTGCAAAGTGGTCGTCATCAATATATTTATCCAACTCTAGAGTTGGGGTAGAATCCACGAGAAACAATATGAGTGGAGATCAAATTAATTTGAAATGATAGAAACAATTTAAAATCAAACAAATGGTACAAAAGGATAAAATGGGGGAGATAGGTTCCTACGCTAATATTTCATTTTGGGTTTTTCTAGTATAAATTTAGGGCTACAAATAATTAGAGTTTTAAAACTTATTCACGGATCTTGGGATTATGCACTACTAAGGGAGTGACATATGGGTGTTAATCATCAACACCAATTTAGTAAATCAAATATGGGTAGGATTGGTTAGAGATTTTGATACTAGTCTTTCAACAAAACATCAAATTTTACAGATTGATTCTTTCGAATACCTAATAGGAGTGTTCAACAATTGGTAACCACAACCTTAATCTAGGTATCCCTATTTATTGAATGATACCCATGGCATAGTTAACATCACATTCACCCTTATGTCTAAGATAGAGAAAATTTAGCAAACTATATGTATGATTTTCTATCATTTCTTTGGTCCTCATATCCCTCTTTTGAGGATGACATGGATTCCTAAAGTTCATCCAAAACCCTTTTTTCAAAGATGACCTTGAACTTTCTAGACTTAAGAGCTTTTATCTATCAAACCCTTGTGGGTATTTGGGGCTTTCACCCATCAAATCCCAACCAAAATAGCATAGCAATGACAAAACCCATAAACATAAATTACCAAATAGATGCTAACAATAACAACCCACACACACTTTAAACCCTATTCACACATAACCATAAGAGGGAGATTTAGCTACACATAAGATAAATAAGCATACATATACCCATAATCTCCATTGAAATGAATCGTTGAAGAATTAAGCAAATGTCACTTCAAACTTGGCTCTCCCACAATATAAAAAATGGAACTGAGAAAATCTTCCACTTAGAAATTCTCCAATATATTCTTCACCCAAATTTATAAAATATTTTCTACTCCAATAATAACTACAATTTATCTCCACGATCGTGATTAATTGACCATCCTTGACTACCATGACCGCGATCAGCAGATCGTGACTGAGGTACCCGAGGCCCTTCTATTTTGGGTCTTCAACTATACTTTTTTGCTCTCTTTTTCTTCATTTTGAGCTCCAATCCACATCTTTCCAACCCTTTAACTTTATGCCTACAAGAAGTGGATATTTGTGCATGTAATCACAATTATGTCTCATTTATAAATCCATAACAAGGTAATATGCACGAATAATGAGTGTGATTGAGTGGTAAACTCACTACTCATCAGGCCCTATCCGATATGGGTATCCCAAACCATAAAAAACTAAGGGAACCCTTAGCCTAGACCACTAGTGATATTGTCCATTCTAGTCTAGAACCTTGCAGTATTAAAACTCAGCACTATGATGTAAGACTTGTTTACTTATACACATAGCATCCCTTGTGTGTTTAGTCGATGTTGGACTCCTTATCCTAAGTTGGTGTGTTACACCAGTCTACCACACTCAATAGAGTAAAAAAGTGCCAACCACCCTCCCAGCCTAATGATATGGGGAATCATTGAGTGTGGAGGCCAATTATGAAAGCTAACATAAAAATAAAAGCAATGATAGTTCTAGTTCAAACCTAAATATTAAAGTAGTAAAAAAGGCTTTCGTCGGTCTTATTTAAGAGCTAGAATGGGAGGATAGTGATGTAATTCATAACAAGGACCTTGAATCTTGGAAATCAATCAAGTGGAAGGTTGAAGGTTCAAAGAAAAACTAGTATGATGGCATTTAACCTATACATAGTAGAAGTATGAAGAGGATGATTGTGGAAGAATGTCAAACCATCACCATAGATCTTCAAGAATATCCTGATTTGGGTAGGAAATTTAATGAGTATGACTTAGGATGTTTGAGTAGACCTCCTGGATCATGCTACCCCACTATTGTTAGGGAATCTTTCATGAATTACCTATCAGTATTAGAGAAAGATTTTCCAAAAGAGTCAAAGGTAATGGATATGAGGAATAGGTCGAATTCCAGTGAGAAGAGTAGTTATGGATATGTTGGAGAATACAATCAACCAAATATTATTTGCTTAGCTGTATACTACTCCCATAATTATCCTAAATCTTGAGCATCGGATAACTACTGCATCCTCTCAAAGATCATGGCTAGCAAAAATATTAATAGATAGCGAGTACCCATTATGGTTAAGGGATAAGAAGAGACTTGGTAGATCAACATTTATTTTTAAAGACAAATTTAAGTAGTCTTTTATGATATTGAGGTTGATACCAACTATGGGAGATCTAAATTTAGATCTACAATAGGCAGTGATGGTGGCGAGTTTGATTGAAGGGCTGAAAATAAACTTTGGCCAAATTATAGTTGATAAGATGTTTGTGAGGTCATATAAAAATACCAGTACCCTACTCTTCCTTTCTTATTATTGATCTTTGTAGGCATACAAATGTGCAAATCATTCAAGGAGTTGATAATGAAGTTTGGGCTATAAGAAGATGGGATATTGAGAAAATGGGGGATGACACAAAGTTTGATATGTAAGTACATAAGACACCAATATTTGGGATGTAGTGCCAACCAACTCCAGAGGTGTTAGATGCATCTATAAGTATATCGTTGCCTCTTGCTACTATTGTTCCACAAGGCACTTCTATAGCATTAGGGTCGATGCCTATACCTCCTACCTTTGAGACTTCATGTACGACATCCATGCCCACCAATGAATTCAAAGTATAGGTTGACTTCAAAAACAATTGTGAAAGTGGTTAAAGCTTAGAAAAAGTTTGAGCAGTAGCTTAATGTTTGGGAAAAAGAGTTTAAGCTATTTATGGACAGAGTCGTAGCAGAGAATTTGAAACCATATGAGAACCTGAACACACAAATAGATAATTAGGAAGAAAGGGTTAACAACAGGTTGAGATTATCAATTCCAAATCTAGCTAGGTTCACTGTAGAGTTAAAGCAGGCACAAGCTGAAACAGCTAAGATAAAAAAGAAATAGGTTCTAGGAGTTTTTGACCTGGCATTTATGGAGGTAGATAAATAATATGACATTGTTGATATGATGGGATGGCCATTACAAGAAAAATTAAAGTTATGAGTGAAAGTGGTGAGAAGAGGTCTTTAAGAAATAAAAAGCATAAGGATTAAATAGATAAAGAAAAGGTGGTGTAGAAAGTAATAAGAAGGTCCAATAAAAATGAAGAAGCAAGAAAAAAAGAGTTAAATATGAAGTTGTCGGTGTGTCTACTAGTTTATCCTCGGGAGGTGGGCATAGGCCATCAGCTCTACCAGTACCCTTTCCAATTTATTAGGAAGTAGGACCTTCCATGACTCGACAGACTCCCAAGCCTATTGGCTTTACAAGTATTTCATTCCCTTGTACTCTATTAATGATGAATTATGGACAACATACTTTAGTGGTGGTAGGGTACTTATATTTATTAGGAACAGTCACCATGGGTTTTTTATTGCCTTCTTTCTTTTCCCTCGTATGGTATCTAGGAGAACCGACATGTTTAGGATGTTTATTTCATTCTTCTAGTTTTATTGCTTTCATGTGAGTATACATATGTTCTCTTTTTATTTCTTTTACATGATTGTACATATCATGTTTGTTGAAAGAAAATGATTGAATGAAAAGTTGTTGGTAGGTTGTATAATAAGGACCATCCTCAAAATTTTAATCTGGTGCATAGTCTTTAATGATTAACTATTTTGGATTTGTACTTGGCATTAGAATCTCTAGGTAAAGTGAGTGTGTTTAAGCTAAGCATAAGTCTAAAAATTAGCAACACAAGATTAATTCTCTGTTATATGTGTGTGAGGATTTTTTGTATTTCCTACTTTGTATATGCACCTCGAACTTGTCCGGTTCATTATGTTAAGTGATAGTTGGTTGGATAGGATAGAATAACATTCCATTTTTCAATTGAGTTCACTTAGCCTTAAAAGCCTGACCAAAAATGTAGTTAGTTGTCTATTCCTTTGATTTCTTTTTTGAGTCAATAACCTTTTGCTCAGCACCTTTAACTTTCCCTCTCTATCATTAGATTCCTTTTTTGGCCATAGTACCTCCTTGGACATTGTGCATTTCAAATCAAATAAAATGCCTAAGTTGAGGGTGGCTACTATAGAGATATAACTAGTGGAGAATGAGTTGAAGAAAATTTTGGGTATTAAACTTTTTTGTTTGCCCTAGTCCATTATGGATATTGTGGACCTTGACTTATGGCATTAGCATAAGTTGAGGGTGTCTAGTGTGAAGATTTTAATAAATAAATTAAATCAAGTGTCTAAAATTGTATAGAAATAAAAGGGCTTTAGTCATTAAGAGAAATAAATAAAGCAAAAACTAAATCTTATTAGTAACAAAAATGGCAAGAAGGGTTGATTCACTATTCCAAAAGGCATCTTAATAGCACCCAAGCCCCCATTACAATCCTAAGTAATCCTTATAGTGATCCTTGCTAACCAATTGTTTCACATAATAGAATAATAAGGGCAAGACTATGGCTTTGTGTATACTTTCTTTGAAATTTGCTGTGAGGGTAAGAGATTTGAATAGTAGTCCTTGAATCACATCGATCGGTGTGAGAAAGACTTTCTTTCAGGGTGAGAGCATATGTATAATACTTGTGGTTGATGATTCTTGGATTAGGTGTTTTATATGTACACATGTAACATAACTAGAGTGTAATGCCAAGCATTGATCCCTATGAGTTAAAATTACAGAACTTGTGTACCTATTATAGTCTTAGTCCTTGCTAGATGCATATATGTTATAGTTCTAAGTTGCTTGAGGTCAAGCAAGCGTCTTAAGTTAAAGGTGTGGATGTACCAGCATCTAACGATGCATTTCTTAACTTCTACGAGGGATAATCGCTTGTTTTCTAACAACTGTTAGTGTTATTTAATATTTTTTATGCTTTTTCATAGGAATCAAACATAAAAGCATGAAATCTCATAGATTTAAAGTACAGAAGCCTGCGATGGGTACATCAACTGATGGTCAGTGCCCTGATGTGCTGTCGGTCTAGTCGTCACCACTAAGTAGAACATAGGTAAATCTGTTATAAGGTGATGATCCAACTAACAGACTGTCAAGCTTGTAATGGACTATCACTATAGTCACCATTGTAGATAAATTTTTATAAAGACGATGGGAAGAGCAATGGGTCATTAGACCAATGATGGACCATCGCCACAGCCATCGATGATTAATGTTGGCAGCATCTCACTAGATATTTTGTGATGGTTTGTACGATGAACCATTTCTAGATCAATGAACCATCGATTAAGCCATCATTTTTGACACGGTATCTCTATTTTAAATTTTAAATCCTAACTTTTTGGGAGCCTATGAATACCCAGCTTAGGGTTAGAATAGGCATCTTTTGACTATTGTGCAATTATGTAATGTAAGTTCACTGAGAAACAAGTTTAGAGCTGAGAAACATATTAATTAACCTTGGATTCTGGATAGGGAATTTTGATTTATTTTTATTTTAAGCTTATCTTACAATTTTGTGAAATTAATCTACTTACCTATTTTCAAATTATGTGTGGCTAAAGCTCCATAACTAGGGTTATTAAAGACTTGGTGAAACCTCAATTCTAGGTTTTGGAATGTTGAATCTGTATTGTCATTGTTATTATATCACATTCTATTCATTTTAATGATTTCTCTTGGTTACAAACTTGAGAATGTGCCAAAAAAATATAACGTGCTTGAACAAAAAATTTATATTTGGGAAAAGAGAATAGTGAGAAGATATTATAGCTCTTTATAGATCTTACTCTGTAATTTTTAGATTGATGCCTTAACCACATTAATCTCTTAGAGAATACATTGCATTATATATTGTTAACACTTTCAGTTTGAAGAAATTAAAGTGAATCCATCTTTGAAGGTTGAGAAACATTTGAATGGGAATTTTATGTAACTTCTCTATAATCACAAGTGTTAATATGAGTTCCTATAACCATTAAACCTGAAAGAATTAATGCACCTCTTGGCAAACATAAACCTATTTTACTATCTCTCATTTGTTAATTAGTTATCAAAGAAAGTGTTGGTCATCACTGATCTGAAATTACTAAATTAATATTTTAACAAAATCACCCTTTACTTTATTAAAATTTATGATTAAAGATCTATTAATATACATACAAATTAATTAGCATCTTAATCCCTGTGGGATTTGACCCTAACCTTTGTTCGGTTATATATTTGACAACGACTGCTTACATTCTTTTTGGGGAGTTATAGTTTGGGTGTATCACCTATGAGGCCATGTTTCATGACTTATCCCACTATGTACTACAATTGATTACCTCATAGGAAGAGCATATTAGGTACTTCATGAAGGATGGAAAGTCCTTTCAAGATATTGTTGAATTTGCCAAGAAGCCTGAGGCACTTAAAAAATAGAGAGATGTAAAAGCAGAAGAGGAGAAGGTCCAAACCTCGAGCCAATTCAGTGGTACTTTCTCAAAGGATTATTGTTCATCTTTTCCTTACCATCCATCCATGGCATTATTTGTAGAGAGCCCGTTTGGGGTTATTTATCATCCTTCTTATACCAACAGTTATAGACCTTCTTCCTCTTCAAGTTAGAGGCGTAATTTGAATATTATATATTATGTGTATGAAGGTTTGGGACATATTAATAGGTATTGTCCTAACTTCTTATATGTAGGTTAGTTGACTCAGTAACCAGCTTTTACTACTCTAGTTCTAATAGGTTATGGTGGAAGAGGAAGTTGTATATGCCATCCACAAGGTGGGCAAGGTGGCCAGGCTAGGGGTGAAAACTAAGTCAATCGAGGTGTAGCATAGGTTGGCAGAAATAGAGATCAAGGTGGTAGAGGTGGCAGTCAAGATGGTGATAAGGCTCATATTTATGATTGTCCAGCTTGTCCTGAGCAGAAGTTTTTGATGTTGTGATCATAGGTACTATTCTTGTCTATGATTGTATCATTTCTATATTATTTAATCCCGATTCCACTTTCTCTTATGTGTCTGTAAAATTTGCCTTAGGCTAGGTATTAGATTGTGAACATCCTGATACTCCTATGTATGTGTCCACACCAATGGGGGTGTCTAAATATGTTGATCAGGTTTATTGTGTGTGTCCTATAATGTTTATGGGGGTTAAGACCTTCGAAGACCTAGTTATTATAGATATGGAGGAGTTAGATATTATACTGAGGATGAGTTAGATGTCTCTTTATCGTGTAATTCTTAATTATTATGCTAAAACCATAGTTGGATTAATGCATAGGATGGATGAGATGGATTGGGAGGGTACTTTTAAGCCAAGTCCTATAAAAGTTATGTCAGTAATTCATGCCCAAAAGTTAGTAAAGATAAGGTGTAGGTCATTTTTGGCTTATCTTTAGGAAGATAAATGTAATGACCGTCTAGGTCATTTCCTTGATTTGCATGCAATTTTGGTATTTTGATTGTTCCCACAGTGGCTATAGGTCATTTATGACTTTTGGGAACTATCAACTTGATGATCAAATAGTTCATTTGGATTTTAGGCTTATTTCTTTATTTTGAAGTTGTTGCTTGATAGGATTTGGTCGCACATCAAAACTCCTAGTTGATGATCTTAAGTACAAATTATGACTGAGCCAGTAGCTCCACAATATTTATTTTAGACTAGGTATACCTTTGGTTTGGGTCCTAAGGCACTTGAGCACATTTTGATCTATTAGTTGAAAAGTTAAAAAATTAAAAAATTAGGAGTGGTACCCATATTTTGTTAAAACTGCATTGGATGGAAAATCTAACATTGCCATTGCATTGGAAATGTTGAAATTAGTGTTTTAGCATAGTTTATTTTTGTATATGGGATTTCAAATGAATCTTGAGGCCTTGGCAGAAACTTAGAAATTTTTCCAAGTTTTAGCTGACATATGATAGATCGGTTGTTGCAATTTAGTACCCTTGGTAGAAGGGATAGTGAAATTTCACTAAGGTTTGTTGAGATTGCAACACCTTCTCCTAATTTCATGTAGTGTGATTGCACACCTGCATGTTGAGATTGCAACATCTGAATACCTGGAAGAAGTATAAATAGGCCCCTTACGTCACGAAGTGGCTCATTATTCACCCATCTCTTTAGAGCAAAACCCCTAAAGGGTAAAATGTCTTAAAATTATAGCTTGTTAGTGATTGGGAAGCTTGTTTAACCTATTTTTCATGATTATCATCTGATTTAAGGTAAGAATTCACCCTTTTCTTAGTGAAAGTCCTTAATTATTTGGTCAAAACCCCAATAGCTTGATGGGCTTGATTTTAGCCCTAATTTAGCTTAGTTTTCACCCTTTTTTTAGGGTTATGATTCCTTGAAAATTTATTAACGTTGGGTTGGTCTTGAAAATTCATTTTTCATAAGTGGGACCGGCATGGGGATTTGGGTGTGATTTTTGGACCCAAAGCATAATGGTGCAATATAGGTATCGTTATTCTCATATTGATGATTAGATTACAATTTTGATAGAGTGATGGAATTTTTTTTATCATGAAGTGAAGACAGACGTTTGGTGAATGATTCAATAATTTGCAGTTTGGTATTGAGGTAGGCCTCTGCCTACTCTTCTTCATGAGATGATGCATATTATATATTACATGTGAATGTGAATGTCAAGATTAATTATGGGTAAAATGACTTAGTCTTGATTATTGATGTTTGGGGACTAGAAGAGGGTTTTGACCTGTAAGGTAAAATACTTCTTACACTTTTAGAATTTTATTTCCTTCTCCCTAGATTAAACTAATTCATAGAATGGATATGATATGCTGCTAGGTTTGGGAGGTGGTTTAAGCATTGGAAGCATGAGTCATATGATTAACCTTATTTGGACAATTTTTAGTGACCTTGAACCCGTAATTTATGTGGAATTGAGTTAATTACTCACGTTTCTCGGTGGGATTCCTATCTTAGAGTTGATTATGTATTATTTACCATAAGAAGTGAATTAGATACCTTAGCCTATTCCATGGTATAAATTGCCTAATTATGGAATTCAAGGATTAGAATTGGGTTCTTCTGGCCCACCTTAGGCCAAGACTTATGTTAGCCCATGTGGACTTATTTACGAATGTTAGGTATAGTTGAGACCGTTGAACCTTTAGTATAAGGTTACTTCATGACTTGTTGAATGGTGATGGTTTTTCCCCAGATTATGATATATGGATAATAAATATGAGATGGCTTATAGAAATGATTATTTTTATGAGTTTCGGATTGGATGTGGGCCTAAGGCTGTGATTATGATGTTGTAATTATTCTGGACAGATTATTGGACCAAAGGACATATGATGAGTAGTGATTTTACCACTTATTCGCACTCATTATGCGTTCACAATACCTTGTTTTGGATGAATAAATAAGACTATTTATGGATAGATGCACTAATATCCACTCTTTGCAGGCATAAAGTTAAGGAAACCAAAAGATGTGGATTGGAGCTTAAAATGATAAAAAGGGAATACGAAAGAGTACAGCTAAAGACCTAAACCACATCAACCTTAGTTACTGCGACTGTGGTCCTTTATATGTGGTCACGGTCAGCCAAGAAGGCTAGAGCAATGCGGTCGTGGAACACAACTGCGGTCGCATGACCGCGGTCGTAGACCACCGTACACCATTGCGGTTAAGAAGGAAGGTGCCTAGGAGCATATTTGTAAAAAGCACTTGGACTCATTCCAAGCTATATTTAAGCTAAAACCCTTTCTTCGTTAGGATATCTTAGCTCATAAGATATTATGGAATTCAAGACTTGAAAACCTAATCTTGGGTAAGTGTGTAATTAACTTTGAAGGCTAAATTTCTTGGGATTTTTTTGAAGAATGAATGCTTTGGATAATCCTTATGGTATATCTCTCTTTACTTTCTTCATGAGTAGCTAAGTAACTTAGTCTTGGGATTATATTAAACTATAGTATAATTGTGTGTGGCTATTGTTATGTTTGCATGGATTTTAGTTATTGAGTATGGATTCCACTATCGCTTGAGATTACGGGTTGGAATTTGATGGGTGATAACCCCAAATCTCCTAATGGGTTTGATGGGTGAAAGCCCCAAACTCTAAAAACCCTTTATCATCCTCGAAATAGGGATGAAGATGAACATTAGGTAACCCATAACATCCTAGAAAGAGCATTATTGGGGGACAAAGCAATGGTGGAAATTGAGCCTATGTTTTACTACCTTTTGCAATCTTAGAAATAAGTGTATTAGGAGTGTAAATTATGTCAAGAGCATCATCCTAGAAATAGGGATGCTTGATTGAGGTCTTTGGTGATTATGAAAATGTGTACACTTTTTAGGTACTCGAAAGAGCCAACGGGTGAAATCGTTGTGGTTTTACTGGAAGATTGACCCCAATAAACTTCAACCTTGCCTATCCTTTAGTCAACAACTAAATTTTATGATGAACTAATATCAACCCATATTCATTACCTCTAGGTAGACATAATTCCAAGATTTCCCTCAAATCTTGAATTCTAAGTAAAAGTTTAATTCATCAAGTGCTTGTTAAAGTTGGTTGTGAAGAATTCCCAAGATAATCCCCTATTGTATTTTACATGTCGTTTTATTAGCATTTCGGGTAATCTCTTAGTAATTTAAGCATTTATAGTGTTTGAAGTCTATAGTTCACTCCTCGAGATTCTACCCCAATTCAAATTGGGGTACATGACAATGACTTCATCACCCCTAATTATGGGAGTGAGTTGAGCATTATTAAAATAGCACAATGGTCGGGGAGTGAAATATAGATTTTGCTTGTGAGGTGTAATTCTTTCTTGGGAATACTCGAAGTGGTGAAATTTACTTTATTTGTTGTTTTTGAATCTTTTGTAGTTGATCAATATGTAAATGGAGCAATGAGCGATAACCCAAGAAATATGGGCCCCCTCGATGCCCCTCTTAATGATGAAGGCCAATTAAATAAGGCAGGACAAACAAGTTCAATTTACATTCCGCTAACCAATGAGAATGGAGTGTTTCATGTGACTAGTGTTATGCTTCACATGTTACAAATAAAAGAGTTGTACGGGGGTCAAGCATATGAGGACTCGAATGTCCATTGAAGAACTTTGTGGAAATTTGTGCACTATTTAACATAGCACACATTACACAAAAATACATCCGACTTTGACTTTTCCCATTTTCACTAATGGGTGAGGCGGTTTTATGGCTTCGCTCACTTCCACCTGGCTTAATTACATCATGGGAAGAGCTTACTATGGTGTTTCTTGATAGACACTTCCCACCATCGAAAATTCTTTAAAAGCGGGATGAGATTGTGAACTTTCAGTAAATGAATGGAGAACCATTATTTTAAGCTTAGGAGATATTTAATGGAAAGTTATCCTAATTCCCAAATCATGAAGTCCCAAAAAAGATGCTCTTCGAGATTTTCTATAGAGCTCTTGATCCATTAAATAAAATGGTTGTGGACAATGTGACGGGCAATTTTATAGTGAGATTGTATCATCTTGAGGCCTTCTGATTGATTGGAGAAGTATCAAAACAAAATCAGGGTTGGAATACCCAAGACACCAAAGCTTCCAAAACCCCTTCTACCATATCTGTGGGGATTGACGAACAAAGAAAACAAGAAGAAGAAAGGGAGGAAAACATGGCCAAATGATGACCCAATTTGAGATCTTGACGAAGAATGTTATGGGTGTACCTACAAAAGCGGTAAACGATGTAGCCTCAAAATCTTATGAAGAGGATAAAGAGGCAATGAAGTTTGATAAAGAAATTTGGTACTTGGAAAACTACTCGGGGGGTTTCCTCCTGCCTACCAAAGGAAAGGTGGGAACCAAGGTTGGATGGAACGTGAATGGGATCGAGATTGGAGAGATTATAAACATGACTATGACCGTTATGTCCCTCCTTATGATTGATCTAAAGCCAAGGTGTCTAGTGCTATTGACCCCAAAAATTTCAAGACCGAGGATATGTTAGCAAGAATCTTGAATAGAGTAGAAGGCACAGACAAGATGGTTCGTGAGTTGAAGGGTGATTTCTCCCACTTCTCTCAAATGATGGTGTCTCACTCCATCTCTATCAAGAAATTAGAGAACCAAGTGGGGAAAATATCCACACAATTAAATGCTAAACCTAGAGGTGAACTTCTGAGTGACACAATTGCTAACCCAAAGGACGATGAGAAAGTCCTAGCAATTTTCACAAGGAGAAGAAGAACACTTAAGGAACCTTTTAGAGAAGATGTGAGTGAGAATATGCCCAAGGCCAAAACAAAGGAGGTGACGCCTCAAAGAAGAGACGTAAATGATAAGAAAGAGGTAAATGAAAGCGATGAGGAGGTGGTTAAGGATGGAGGGCCACAAGTTTAAGAAATACCAACCATACAAGTTCCTCCCTATTTCCTCAACGTTTGCATAAAAAAGAGAAAAATGACAAATTAAGGAAGTTCATGGCCAAACTTAGCAACTTATCAATACACATCCTGTTGCTTAAAGCTATCAAACAGATCTCAGGATACACTAATTTGATGTCCAAGAATAAACTTATTGAATATAATACTATTGAGGTCACTCATGAATATAGCACTATCATTTATAGGAAGGTTGCGTAAAATAAATATGACCCCGGAGCATTCACTACCCCTTGCACAATTGGGATGCATGAATTTGCAAAAGCTCTATGTGACCTTGGTGTGAGCATCAACTTAATGCCTTTTGTCATATACCAAAAACTTGGTCTGGATACTCCGACACCAACCTCTATGCAATTCTTGGAGGCGGACATGTCTATAGAAAGGCTGATGGGTATATTGTTTGACGTCCTTGTGAAAGTGGACAAGTTTATTCTCCCAGCAAATTTCATGGTATTGATTGTGAAATAGACCAAGAGGTGCCTATCATTCTTGGTCATCCTTTCTTAGCCACTGGGAGAGACATTGTTGATCTAGAGCTAGGGGAGATGAAATTTAGAGTGCTAGAGGATGAGGTCTCTTTCAAAAATTGCAAATCAAAAAGTAAATCGTGAAGTTGCAAGTAGTATCTGTAGTGGATGTTGAAAATGAGAAGATGAATGAAGAGGGGTTTGAGGACCCACCTTGAAAATAAATAAAGAAAGATGTCGCACCACGATGATAACTAAAGCTCTAGGTGGGAGGCAACCCACAAATGCCACGAAAGTGGCTCGTATCCTTTTTTGTTGTTTTTGTAGGGTAAATGTTATCTTGTGCATATGAATAACCCTTGAAAATGTAGAAAAATATAGCAAAATACTGAACAGGGGAAAATAGGGGGGTAAAATTACTCTCGATTACCGTAATTGCGGCCCCCAAATGCGATCGCGGTCACATGGATCCCCGCGGTCGTAGTCCCTTGACTACAGTCATGGACACTTCTGCCATTTAATCCCTAGTTGCCCTCATTTCCCTTAAAATCCCTTTTAAGATTGTTCTCTCTAATTTAGTCTAGTTTCTGGTAAAGTTTGTGAGCTCAAATAGCATCCTTGCATTCCATTAAATCAAAACTACGGTAAGTGACATGAATCCATGCTTTTACTTGTGAAAATAGGCCATAGAATTCATCATTTAAAAGGTCCTTAAATTTGATTGTTATGCTTTCCATGTTGTCATATTTGGTATTGGTGTGATATTGGCTGTTTGATTAAGGTGTGCACACAAGTGGGGGAAATCATGAGTACACAACTTTGTGTGAAATAGGCAAACCAATGAGATATGTACACCAAGTGTTTGATAAAAAGCTCTAATGAATTTTCAATACTTATATTTGCTTTTTAAAGGGCATTCGAACACTTTTGAGTATTGTTCTCATGATCTTTATATGCTTCCATATTGTAGAACATAATTGTAGCCTAACTTTGATGGAAATCTATACATGCAGAGCTGACATGGAACCAGCCTCAAGAAGCGCGACCACAGTCATAGACCAAGATCATGGTAAAGCAAATACGGTCCTGACTAGTGATCACAGTAAGTGAGGACAGCTTCCTGCCAGGCCAAAAATCTTGCATTTCCAAATTTTTCATTTATCACCACTAAGCACCTAGTCCAATGAACTCTAGTGATTAATCTAGCATATTTTTCATTGTTAAAATATCATCAAAAGCTATAATGTATGCTTAGTGATTTCAAGACAACCTCATGGATAAGTATGATCACATCCAATTCATGGCACCCGAGTGCCACACACTTTACTATAGGAATCTTTCAAGAATAATGTTGCCCCCGGAGAGAGGAATTTCCTTGGATAATATACCAGAAAAACTATCGGCACTTCATGACAAACTTGAGGCCATAGGGTGGCGGTGCTTCGCATCAGATCCATGCATTACAAATGCACAATGGATCCGTGAATTCTATGCAAACATCAGTGAAGTCTCTTTTTCAAACCCACTCAATATGACTATCAAGATTTGGGGTAAGCTGGTGAAAGTTGGGGCTAAATAAATGAATGATGTTTATGGGCTCAAGTAGGAAAACATGGGTAAATTTAAAGCAAAGGGGTGTAATCATGGAATTGGTTGGAATATAGGCTATGCCCCAGAAGGAAAGCATCGTTGGCCAAAACTAAGAGCAATATTTCCATAAAAGACTTCACCTTTGAGGCTCGGATATAGTTGGACATTATTTGTAGCCAAGTTTCTCCTTGTACCCACTTGACAACAGTCCCAGAATTGTGTGCTAGGATAGTTGCAAGTATTCTAGTTAGCATCCCTCTAGATGTTGGTCAACTTGTGGTTAATAAAATATATTATTTCAAGGTTTAAGGCACTATGCATCTATTCTTTCCCTCCTTAATTACAAAGCTTTGCAAAAGAGTGAGGGTTGAGGAGTATGATAGTGATACATGGATGCACCCTAGTGCTCCCAGTTACCCCTTGAGGATTAGAGGTGAGGGGGCACCTAGCAAAACCAATAAAAAAAAATATTGACTTGGAAAAACTGACATACATTGAACCTGAGTCTCATAGGCCAACTATCGTGGGACCTCTTAAGGAGATTGGAGTAAATATTACAACCATCAAAGACCTTGTGTCTAGTTTGCCCTAAGGACCAGGAGAGCCTTCCACCATTCATCAATATTATGTGTCATTTATCGATTATAAGAAGTACAAAGAGGACCAAAAAATGTAAGAAGATACCATTGATAATCTTGAAAAGGCCTACTCCTCTTTGGTGGAGTCACACCGAGACCTTCTGATCACACATGAAAAAATTATTGAAAGGAGAAGAAGAGGGATGAATTCTTCATCGGGATGTAGAAAGGTGTGAAAGGCCTATGAAAACTTCTAAGGCCCCGAGATAGACTTCTTTCTTCTTGGGTGGACAGTGATGATGAGACCCTATCTGAGTGGTTCGATCTTGAGGAAGAGGGTACTGATGCAGAGTACAACAGTGATAGCAGCCCTTAATATGGTTTCAGGGAACACCATTATCTCTTTTACCCTTAATTATTTATGTAGTAGGGACACTGCTATCTTTTAAGTTGGGGGTGTCTCCTTATTCTTATTCACTTAATTTGGGCCTATTATATCCTTTTTTGCTCTTTTGGATATTTCTCATCTTTATTTTATTTGGGTTGTAATATTCGGGCATCTTGATAGTACCCACATTTGGGTTGCTAATGATATATGTAGGGAAAGTCTGAGTACCCGTGGTATCAAGGCCATAGAATGTAAAGGCAGAATGAGTACCTGTGGCATTGATAACTTGGGGTTGCATTAAGATCCATTGGTGAAGTCTCAGTAATCATATAGTGGGTCGCCCGTACTATGAACTTCAATGTGATATGATAGCTTTGATGGTTGCCATGATTAGAAAATTATATGCGGTGTGGATGCAAAAGAAAACAACCCCCTCCATTCAAAAATTTTGAAAAATTCAAAGGCATGGACGTGAGAAACTTTTTGACAAAAATTTTCCCTCTTCCTAGGATTTCAAAAGTTGACTTTGGAAAAATAATGAATGCTTCATATTTGTCTCGAGTGGGTAGAACAATTAAATCCAATTAACGACATTCACATGCCTTGTGTGTGAGGTTAATCGTATCCATCTCATGTGTACTTGTACTATCTAGAACTTTCCCCTTTAGTCTTTCAAAGATAATTTTTGACTATGCTTGGTTGGTAAAATAATCATAAGCCATCTTGTGATTTTGGAAGTCTACTTTAGCCTAAAGAGTCTACCAATACATAAGAGTTACCCCTAATCACCCTCTTCAAGCCTTTGGAATTTTTTTGTCAAACACATTATAAGTCGTGACCCTTCTATTCATCTGCTTTTAAACCCTATTCTCCTTGAACTTAAGAATACAAATTGAGGCTAAACGCCTAAGTTAGGGGTGGTGGAAAGAGAAAGAAGTATAGTTGGGCCACAAAGAAGGTTTCTTGACAATCTTGAGAAAGTGAAGCTTTTTGGATTTGAATAAATAAAAATCTCATAAAGGAAAGAAAGGCTTTATATATATTCAAAAATTATAGAAGAAGAGAAAAAAAAAAGGAAAGTGGGAAAACCAAGAAAAAGCAAAGAGTGGGCAAAATAGTAAAGTGAAAAGAAATGGAAATAAGTGAAGCATGAAAAGAGTGTGATGTAGAAGTTCAAGGAGGGTGTAGCCTCATATTCCTAAGTTGATATCCTACCCTACCCTAAACCTACATTACAATATCAATAAGCCTTTTAAGATTCCTAACCAAGTCTATTCATTGTAGTGGTGATTGAAAATAGGGGCAAGCTTATGGCATGGTACTTGTTAACAGGGAAAATTTCTTAAGAGAGTGAGTGTTTGCACTTAAAATTCCTTGTTGCATGATTGGTATCTAGGTGTGCGAATTTATCCTTTCTTGTGAGGAGGCATGTGAACTAGTTAAGGTGGGTGATTTTGTCATCTTCCACATAATTAGATAATCAGAAGTATTGGATGTTTGAAGTCAACATATGAGTCATTTCTAGAGCATTAGTAGTTGTTATATGGCTGCTCCTCAAAGTCTATTGCATTCTTCACTATTCTATTTTATGATGAGAGGAGTAGGTAAAGTCCTATTTTCCCATATGTAAAGAGCTTTTTGTGGTGGCAATCTAATTTGAGTAATTAAGATCATTGGGTGATAGAATAAGGGCACATAGGAAATTATCTCATTATAAGAGGTAGAGTTACTTGTGCATAAACAAGGTCTTAAGTTGGGGGTGTTGATTAGTGGTGATTTTACCACTCATTCATGCTTGTTATGCGTGCACATTACCTAATTTTTAAAGAATAAATAAGACAATATCTATGGATAGATACATTAATATTCACTCTTTGCAGGCATAAAGTTTAGGAGACCAAAAGATGTGGATTGGAGTTGAATATGATAGAAAGGGAACAAGAAAGAGTGCAGCTAAAGACCTGGACTACATCAACCTCAGTTACCATGATCGTGGTTCTGTATCCACAGTCACGGTTAGTCAAGACGGTCAGAGAAATACGGTCGAGGCACACAACTGTGGTCGCATGGTTGTAGTCGCGGATAGTCATGCGCGATCATGGTTAAGCAGGATGGTGCCCAGGGGCAGATCTGTAAAATCATTTGGACGTATCCCAAGCCATATTTAAGCTAAAACCCTTTATTCTTTTGATATCTTAGCTCATAAGATACTTTGGATTAAAGACTTGAAACCCTAATCTTGGGCAAGTATGTAATTAACTTTGAAGGCTAAATTTCTTAAACTTTTTGTGAAGAATGAATTCTTTGGATAATCCTTATAGTATGTCTCTCATTACTTTCTTCATGAGTAGCAAAGTAATTTAGTCTTAGGATTATGTTGAACTAGAGTGTAATTGTGTATGGGTATTGTTATGTGTGCATGGATTTTAGTTATTAAGTATGTATTCCATCATTTCTTGAGCTTATGGGTTGGAATTTAATGGGTGAAAACCCTAAATCTCCAAATAGGTGATGGGTGAAATCCCCAAACTCTATAAACCCTTTATCTTCCTTGAAAAAGGGATGAAGGTGAACATTGGGTAACCCATAACATCCTCGAAAGAGGGTTATAGAGGGATAAAACAATGGTGGACAATTGAGCCTATGTTTTACTACCTTTTGCAATATTAGAAATAAGTGTATTAGGAGTGTAAATCATGTCAAGAGAATCATCCTAGTAATAGGGATGCTTGATTGAGGTCTTAGGTAATTATAAAAATGTGTACACGTGTTACGTGCTTGAAAGAGCCAACGGATGAAATCATTATGGTTTTGTTGAAATATTGACCCTAATGAACTTCGACCTAGCCTATCCTTTAGTCAACAACTAAATTTCATGATGAGCCAACATCAACCCATATGCTTACCTCTAGATAGACACAATCCCAAGATTTTCCTCAATCTTGAATTCTAAGTAAAAGTTTAATTCACCAAGTGCTTGTTAAAGTTTGATGCGAAAAATTCCCAAGCTAATACCCCTATTTTATTTTACATGTCATTTTTATTAGCATTTAAGGTAATCTCTTAGTAATTTGAGCATCCATATGGTTTGAAGTCTATAGTTCACTCCTCGAGAATCAACCGTAATTCAAATTGGGTTACTTGACAATGACCGCCTCACTCCTAATTATGAGAGTAAGTTGAGCGTTGTCACTGTGTTATGATATAGGTTGGACATCCAAGAAGTCTTTGTCCTTGTAAAGGTTGTGGTTGTAGTTTATGAATGTATTGATGTTTATGGTTCCAATATTTAAATACTGGTGATGGCATGCATATATTTGGTACATTCATTATCATTGAATCGGTATATTATGCAATTATAGATAAAATATGATCTTATTACTATTTTCCTAAATAAAGGTTAAAGCCCACTTTTCACCTTAAAAACGGATTTCTTCATAACGATAATTTCTTAAATGTGTAAGAGATTAATACTGATGTTCTAAAGATTTGACAAAGACATATTCTGGTCCATGATTTTGATAATTCTAAATCACTCTAGTCATGAGAGATTTCGACCCTTTCTACACTTTTATAATGATTTAGTTCTGAAGTTCACTTCGGGCAATGGATTTATGGATTTACACTTTTTTATCCTCGACTTAAGTCATTCACCTATTATATCTATGTACACATCTCTTTGGTATAGGACAGAGGAAGATATTGTATTGATGATATAAATTCCAGGTAAAAACCTAGATAGAAGATTTTAGTATTGAGGTTATATATGTGTGTGTGTTAATGATACTGATAATATTGACGATATTGAGGAAATTGATTATATATTGACCAGTTCAATTCTAGGTATTGATTATATATTATGACTAATTCAATTCTAGGTATTCCTTATATTATTACCTATTTAATTTTGGGTATTGACTATATACATATTATCAGTTCGAGTCTGGGGATGACTGTGATATTGATTATATACTTTGTATTCATTCTTTCATATACATTATCTATCATTAGTATGTTTATATCTATCAGCCCATATGGAGGGTGCATTGGTATGGGTGATGACTATGCCTTGTGGTTTATTGTATGCTGATTGAACCTTCTGAGCATGGGGCGGTAGGGGTACGTGATATGCTCGACTAGGCATTTGATTGTCTGGACTAGCTGGTTACTCACATTGTAATTATGATATTGTTATTATCATTGTTATGGCTAGTTTATGATAGATTGGTTATTGAATCAGTATTGAAATTTAAGGTATGATTCTGGATCTTCTATCTTTCAATTTCATTATTATGCGTGATTTACTCATGATTAGTCATATGAGTTAGAAATCCTGAGTATGCTAGAACTAGCTCCTACTACGATTATGAGGTCTAAAAATTCTAGTGTTATGACTTAGTCTAGCTTATACTATGATTATGATGTCTAAAAATGCTACTCTTATGACTCAAGCTATACTTTGAGTTGACCTTGTTTATATATATATATGTATGTCCATATATATGTAGCCATGGTATTACTGTATATCCCTTCCTTGAATTATATAGATTGTATATTCATTCCTTATCTTTGTATACTATCATATATCATTCTTTCTTCCTTTATTCGTATATTGGATAGGGATATATGGTGTAGTGTTGAGATTCTCGGGTATGGATGGAATAGGATAGTTTATCCTTGTTACTTTCTTAGCCTGATTATGCTAGTTTTATGGCTATGAGTAGAATAATTATCCTTATTATCTCACAAGCTTTATTATGTGATTGATAGGCATTGGGCACAGTTTTCATTCTATTTATATGTTATATGTATCTATATTATCTTTGGATCTTAGTTGGCTATTACCTACTAAGTACCACATATTTGGTACTCATACTACACTTCTGCAGCCTGCAGATCTTTGTATGGGTTATCACCATTGATATGTGTGTCGTATAGATCAGCCATGGTTTGGAGAAATAGAGTAAGCTCCTAATGTTCACAGTTTTACTTTCCTTCCTCTTATGTACTAGACTAGTCTCTATGTTGTATTCAGTGATAGTTATATCTGTATATTTATTTAGCACCTATTTTATGTCCTTATGTTAGAAGCTCTTGTATTGATACCACCAGGTTTTGGGACTATATTTTGTATTTGATCTTTTATTACCTCTATTCTGCATTCTTTCCTTTATGTATTTTGGTGTCCATTACTAGCCATTCCAGATTACAGGTTTGGCTTGCCTACTGGTAGGTTATAGTAGGCGCCACCATGACTTAAGAAATTAGGTATTTATAAATTGGTATCAGATCCTCGGTTCACCGGTGTATTAGTACAAGAGCTAAATGGTTAGCAGAGTCCTAAGAATTGGTACAGAGACGTCTGTAACCTATTTTTGAAAGGCTGCAGGGACATTTTTAGGAAATTTATTTCTTGACTCCTTGTCATGTGTCCATATTTATATAATCCTCAAGTAGATTCTTTGATTCTATTTTGTCCCTAATGGATGATGCGAGATGGCCGAGAGATTTGGACGAGACTCTGACATGTATTCTCAGAGCTTTAGCGCAGCTTTGGACTAGAGAGTAAGGGATGGATACCAAAGATCTTCAGCATCATCCAATGGCACTCGGGTCAATGAATAGTTATCAGACCAGATTTGGATTCATTGGTGTTCATCAGGGTTCTTTACCAGTTTTGAAGTATGAGATTGGGTTTCTAGATTGGGCCAGGTATATTCCTATGTTATATCCTTTTGAGTAGGACATGGTGCATTGATTTATTGGAGGATCAACATTACCACTTTGTTTAGCATTGGAGCACTTAATAGCTGTTGGGTCTTCCTTCTCTCAGGTCGTGGATTATTCGAAGGCCAAATATAGAGCTTGTATTGAGATTTATAGAGGTGGTGGCAAGAGGCCATGCCATTAATATAGTGCTACTGATATTTTATTTAAGAGTGAGGATCGTTCTGGTAGAGGTCAGCTTCATTTATTGCCTATTAGCTAGACACAAGTAGCATTTCATACTATGAGTAGTTCTCAGATTATTCATGATGATCATGGAAGGAAAAGTTCTCATTGGACCTTAAAGAGTTTTTGGTATAGGGTCTTCAGGCCATGATAGATATTTTAGATTATAAGGGGCAGTATCTCAGAGTATTCGAGGATCTTATAATGGTTGTATCGTGAGGGGACATTAGTTCAGACAGTGCCCCAGATGTGAGTTGGCCATTCAGACAGTGTTAGTATGTATTCCCTGCCAGCCTAGAGTTCCTAAGATAGACTATGATAGCAGGAAGGATGGATGTTATAGTAGAGAGTGCTCTCAGTGTTAATTAGCTAGCCATTTAGACTCAATTTGTATTTCTCGCTGGGTTAGGCCATCAACAGTTTGTTACAAATGTAGAGAGATTAGTTACTGGTCTATAGAGTATCCCTAGCATAAGATTACTAGTCATTTATCACATTCAGATCATCCTTAGGATTTTGTGGCATCTTTATTTAGAGATAGTGGACTTAGTGCCTTAGTTTATGATTCAATGAGTTCAAGTTTGGACCTATTCAGATTTATTCTCCTTTGACCCGTCTGGCATATAATTGCAGATTTTACCACAATAGGTGTAACAACCTAGATTTTTTATCCTTGAAAATTGTTAAAGTTTTTGAACTCACTACCTAGACTACAACTCTTTTTAAGCATTATAAGGTGTCTATACGGGTCATAGGACCCTAGTCGTAGGGTGACCAGTGAAGATTCCCTTTGTTTTTGTCTTGGCTATGAGTTATGCCTAATGATTCATGCCTAACAAGTTGTATGAACTTTTTATGAGTCGTAGTGTGCCTTTCATAATGAAACTAGTTTGATGCCCCAAGTTTCTGCTCAAGGTACAAGAAGGTCCTTACGAGTCATATGGTTTGTACATGAGTCGTAGTGTATGACTTTTAAGGTAACCAGTGAAGGGTCCCTGAGCTACTACCTTGACTACGTCTCATGGTGACAAGTCGTAATGAGTTCTTATGAGTCGTATAGTTCCTCGTAGTCACTAATAATAATTTTTTAGTTTTTAATTAAGGGCACTTTGGACATTTTCCCTCTTCCTCAATTGTGACCCATAACTTAAAACCCTTTCAGGGTATCATTATTACTCTAAAACAAAACAAAATAACTTCTCAATCTCTTTCAAATTCCCCATTCAAAGACAAGGCTAGAGTTCTAAGAAGTTGGTCAATTAGGGCTCTCAAGGGTGATTTTTTTCCATAGTTGAGATACTTTCAGGCTGCTACTTTTCCCTAAATTTTATTTTGCAAAAAAGGTACTTGTTTGATCAATCACACTGATAGCTTCAATAGTTAACTGAAATTTATGTGAATGATCGTAACAGCTCTTCAAATCCTATTTAGTCTGATTAGATATGTCACTAAAACAAAGTGATTCCGTTCTGTCTCTTTTTTCTTTTTAGATTTCGAGGATGAGCCGATCGATCCTAACATCATTTATGAGGAGTCGAACAACGAAGCCTATTCTTTGAATGGTTTAGTTTTATCAATTTGAATGTGGGCTTTGACATGGGTTGAGGTTTTTGGAATGACTAATTCTTGAATTGTTTTCCCCTAGTTTTCATTAGTTTTTCATTCTTTGAATTGAATGATTTTAGACTAATAGGGTGTATGGTTATGGGAATTGGAATGGGGGTTAAGGTAATCCCCCACAATGATGTTTTGAACTTGGAAATTGGTTTTGAACAATTGTATTCCCTCAACCCACTTTTGTAAACGGCTTTGAATTGTGGAATTGTCATTTAGTTTGATTTACTCACCTATACTATTGCATTGCATAAATAATTAAACAATGAACATAGATTTTAAAGGCCTTGTTGGCTATGTTTTGATTTAATGAACAAAGAGGGGTCCAGACTCTCCCCCAATTTGATTTGATAAAATTAAGGGGGTTGAGGCATTCCTCCAATTTGATTTAATGAATAAAGGGGGTTGAGGCATTCCCCTAAGTTAATGAAATCGTAATGGAATAATTATGAGTTTGTAAGCTAAATGGTATGACAATACTTGTTGTGTGCCCTAATGTATAATTCCTTGGTTAATGAATGGGTTACGTGAAACTTGTTTTAATTGGGATTGATGGGGATTATGTAGCTAAGGCATAAAGGTGTGGGTCTCGAATGACTTACACTGGAAACTCACGTTTGTCGACGTGAGGGTTGGTCTTGATAGCTGTGTGCATGGTTTAAACTATAGATATATTTTTTATCTAGGATTGATGTGGGGTTGGGGCATTCCCTGGTCTTCCTTAATACCTCTGGTTCTTAGAGCTAATACACACTAGGGCCCTTTCAGTAGGGGTGCTGAACCCATATAGCCCTTAGGTGTCGATTTATGATGGTTAAGCTACATAGTCTAGGATAATGTTTTACTATAATGCTAAACCTTGTTCCTTACCCAAAAATCTATTATACATATATATATATATATATATATATATATATATGTATGTAAGTGAACAAGTACAGTGAGTATTAAATTAAACTTTTGACTAAGATTATTTTACTCTTATCCTGAGTTACATGCTAGTGCTCACCCCACTAACCGTCTCTGGATGTTGTATCCCTATGTGATGTAGGGTCTAAAGTCACTTTTACTTTTCCTATGTAGTAATAGGTGATCTCAAAGTCGGTTGTTTGAGGTAAAGCGGTGAGGTTTCATTCTTTGAAAGACTTGATCATTTCATTAATTTTCCTTCCAAAAATTAGAATTAGAGACTTCACATTTACATTGTCATTATCATTTTCATGGTCAGGAGCATGTCCTAATATGGGTTGTTTTATGGTATAGAGGCTTTGTGGATATTACTGTGGATTGGGTATTGATGTTAACACTCTTAGATTTCTATGAGCATATTATTTTCTATATTTTTATATGTTCGTAATTCATCTCCTGGCTATGGCAAAGCCTTGGTTTGGGTTTTGACAATAGGTGTGTTTTTGTTTCCCCACATTTACCCTTTTTATTATGTTTATTGCAGTATTCGTACTCAATAATAATTATCTGACTTAATGAGTTCATATTGGTTATTGTGAGCTTGTTATTGAATTCATAACTGTATGATACCCCCATGGTTTATTTCTTTTAGTAGTGGATGGAGTAGATATTTATTGATATTTTCTCCCTATGGGTGAAGCATTTGGGTTCACATCCTATTTATCTTGGCATATTAACCTTATTGTGGATTTGGAGTGGTACTTGCTATTAATGTTCATCTTGCTACCACTTATTTATTATATTGATATTTATATTGCTATTATTATTGATATTATTTAATATAATTGATCCTCATTGGGTGGCTATTTAGACTAGGGTTATCTAGTTAGAATTCCAATCTTTGTGGTTCTTATTCGTTGGCTCTTGAAGCTATAGCCTAATTTGATAATTTCCTTTCTATAGCGTGGTGAGATTGGTTATTCTCTTATTTTGTTGGTTGTGCTATAATGATCGTGGGATGAATTTTGGTATCGAAGGTAAGTTGACCTTCTTTGGTTCTCTATGGTTCTAAGTCGGTATTTTAGTTATATTATTCATTCTTGAGTTGGGATTCTTAGACTAGCCTCCTAGGTTATGAAGGTTTTTGCATTGGCTATCCCTTTCCATGTAGTTAATTTTTAGCTTGACCAGTTTTGGGTCATTCTTTTCTTATGGCTATTTCATTTGGCGATAGTGGTTTGATGTTTATATCGAGATTTCTTGGATTCATCTCTCTTATTTTTTTGGTTCATCTCCTTATAATGGTTTTTTCTTGGTACGAGTGTGGAAATTAGATGCTCTTTTACTGTCGTGATGTGTTTCTTGTCTAAAGTAGAGTTATAGAGTTAAAGGCAGGTGGTATTTCTTATGATCGATTCTTAAGTTGCAAAATTGGAAATTCTTTATCTAAACTTGCTTGGTTTATTTTCTAGTTTGTGGCATTAGTGTTGAGATTTAAGATAATGTACTTAGTGGGAGTAGTATACTTGAGTTAGATTCAGTATGGTTTCATTCTCGGTTGATAAGACATCCTGGAGCGGATCATTCCATGATGGGCAGCTATGCTTTGGACTCCTGGATTTTAGTTTAGATTACTATCTAAACCAGTTGTAGCATTGGCATAGACTATATTCCTTAATTTTCTCCATTTGTGTGCCTAGATAGCACCTTATAGGGTTATTCTCATGTTTCTTATATAGACTTTCAGCAGATCATCTTCAGTTCTTTGAGTTCTCAGTGATAAGATTGTGCGGGTAGGACCCAGGTGATTTTTCCTCCTAGTTTGGAGTAGATATCAAGTATGGAATGGTAGAGGAAGGTTATATTTGTATTTGGAGTTGGTGGTATGACTCATATCTTTGGTTAGTTTTGGATTAAATGAGCCTTAGTTGATTTGTGCAGGTATCAAGATGGGATTAGTTGTGGTTCAGATTTGCGTGCATCAGTCTTTTTTGATTTAGTTAAAGACCAGTTGGTGGTTAAAGTTGAGTTTTGGCTATTTGAACGTAAAGTGAGAGAGCTAGTTGAAAAGGTGACTCTTTTGGCAAAATCCCTTGGAAGTGTTCTGTCTTCATTGAGGTTATTTGGAAAGTCATGCTCAGAGCATGCAGGCCGAGTGCTTCACCCTTTCAAGCTTTTGAGATTTTTTCTATCCATTGACTTTCTAGGACGAAAGTTCTTTTAGTAATGGATATTATAATGACCCTCCTTGTCATTTACTTGATTTGCATTCAATTATGGCATTTTGAGACTTTCTTCAGTGGCTACAGGTCATTTATGACTTGCCAAAACTGTTGGCTCGATGATCTAACAATTTGTTTGGATTTTAGGCTCATTTCTCTGTTTTGGAGCTTTCGTTGGTTGGGATTTTGGTCTCATACCTAAATCCCTGGTAGATGACCTCAGATGAAAATTTTTGTTGCCCCCAATAACTCTAAAATATCAATTTTAATCTAGGTAGACCTTTTGTTCAAGTCCCGAGGTACTCGAGCTCATTTTGACCTATTAGTTAGAAAGTTGAAAAGATTAAAATTTAGGAGCGGAACCCGCATTTGGTCAAAATGACCTTGGATGGAAAATCCAACTTCGCCATTACATCTAGAACTTTAATTTTAGTATGGTTACATAGTTCATTTCCATATATAGGGTTCTGAATGAATTCCGAGGCCTTAGCAAAGTTTAAGCTAATATCTGATAGTCCAGCAATCACACACCAAGGGCGACGATCGCGGTATCCTTGGTAGAGGGGATAGTGTGATATCACTGAGGGTTGTTCCAATCACAACACCTGCTCCTAATGCCATGTAGTTCGATTGTAGACCTGCATATTACAATTGCAATATTTGCATACCTGGAAGGGTATAAATAGGCCGTCATGAATTGTCTTATTATTCACCCATCTCGTGAGAGAAAAAACCCTGAAGGGTGAGATATATTAGAATTGGAGCTTGTTGTGATTCGAAAGCTTGTTTAACATCAAATTTCATAATTATCATTTGATTTAAGGTAAGAATTCACTCTTTTCTTGGTGAAATTCTTTGATTATTTTCTCAAAACCTTAATAGCTTTAGGGATTGATTTTAGACCTAATTTAGCTTACTTTTCACCCATTTTTGAGGTTTATGATTCCTTGAGCAAGTATGAACGTTGGGTTGGTCTTAGAAATACTCTTTCAATAAGTGGGACCCACAAGGAATTTGGGTGTGATTTGTGGACATGAAGAACAATGGTGCAATTTGTGTATCATTATTCTTATATTGATGAGTAGATAATGATTTTTATAGTGTGATGGAATTTTAGGATCATGAAGTGAAGATGGGTATTAGGTGAACTATTCAAGGATTTATGGTTCGACATTAAGGTCGGCTTCTGCCTACTCTTCTTTGTAAGATGATGCATGTTACATATTGCATGTGAACATGAATATTAAGATTAATTACGGGTAGAATGACTTAGTCTTGATTATTGATGTTTGGGGACTAGATAAGGGTTTTGATTCGTAATGTGAAATGTTTCTTACACTTTTAGAATCCTGTTGCCTTCTTCCTAGATTGAGCTAATCATAGAATGGAATAATATGATGCTAGGTTTAGGGGATCGTTTAAGTATTGAAAGAATGGTTGGTATGATTAACCTTATTTGGACTATTTTTAGTGATCTTGAACCCATAGTTTAGGTGGAGTTGACTTAATTGCTCATGTTTCTAGGTAGGATTCCTATCTTAGAATTGATTATGGTTTATGTACCATCAAAATGTGAATTTAGATACCTTAGCATAGTTCGGGGTATAAATTACCTAAATATGAAATTCGAGGATTAGAAGTGGGTTCTTCTGACACACCTTAGGCCAAGACTTGTGTTAGCCCATATGGATTTATTTACGGATATTAGGCATAATTGAGTTTATTGAAACTTTAGTATAAGGTTACTTTGTGACTTGTTGAATGGTGATGGTTTTTTGCCAGATTATGAAATATGGCTTATAGATATGAGATAGCTTACAAATATGATTATTGATATGAGTTCCGGATACGTATATGGGCCTAAGGCTGTGATTATGATGTTGTAATTATTTCAGACACATTGTTGGGCCGAAGTCCGTGTTATGATGTAAGTTGGAAATCTAGGAAGTATTTATCCTTGTAAAGGTTGCAGTTGTAGTTTATAAATATATTGGTGCTTATGGTTCAATTATTTGAATATTGGTGATGGCATGCATAGATTTGGTACGTTCGTGATCATTAAAGCGGTAAATGATGTGATTCTAGCTAAAATATAATCTTACTACTATTTTTCATAAACAAAGGTTAAAGCCCACTTTTCACCTTAAAAATGGATTTCTTTAAAAATAATTATCTGCCTTAGTGAATAACTTATGTGTAAGAGATTGATAATGATGTTCTAAAGATTTGACCGAGACATATTCTGGTCCATGATTTTGATAATTTTAAATCACTCCAGTTGTGAGAGATTCCGACCCATTCTAGACTTTTATAATTATTAAGTACCGAAGTTCTATACAGGCAATGGATTTACAAATTTACACTCTATTTAGACACGGCTTGAGTCTATGCACCTATTATATCTATATACACATCTCTTCGGTATGGGACGGAGGAAGATGCTGTATTGATGATTTAAATTTTGGATAAAAACCCGATGGCAAATTTTAGTATTGATGTTATATATATGTGAATGTGTGTGTGTTAATGATACCAATGATGCTGACGATATTGAGGGAATTGATTATATATTGACGAATACAATTTTAGGTATTGATTAAATATTATGAATGGTTCAATTCCAGGTATTGTTGATATTATGTCCGGTTCAATTTCGGGTAATGACTATATACATGTTACCGATTTGAGTTTAGAGGATGATTGTGATATTGATTATATGCCCTAATTGATTCTTGCATGCGCATTGCCTATTATTGGCATGTGCCTATATCTACGAATTGTCAAATACGGACACATGGGCACCCCCACCTAAAAAGTTGCAGTGTACTCACTGTATATTATGAAAGTATAAATGAGTAAAAAAAAGGCTCTTTGAAACCGCATCATGTGCTTCCATTACTCTCTGTCTCTTCATCAGCATAATTAGTCATCCTCAGACCACCTAGACAAAATCTTATCATCAGCATATGCTCTTGGAGAGGGAAGTATCTCTCTTATTTTTAGGACTTTCCATAATCACTTCACCCCTTTCCACATCCGGGTGAAAACTTGTCTCACTTCTTTTCCCTCCTATTCACTTTAGTATGTGGTTTGCTCAGCTTCTGATTTGACTGGGTTAAAGATGTGTAGGCATGCTCCAGCATAGATATGGTGGCTCCTTGCACTTGTTGATCATCTAGGAGCCTGTCATAGTACCTTTGAGAGACATATGATGAGCGACCTGTGGAATATTCACCCAGCCTTGTAAGTAATTTGGACACCAAGTTCCAGACTATCCGCATCTGAGTAGACAACTCCTCGAATGGCCCTGCTGAGGATGTCCTACAAGAATCAAGATCATAATACATTAACACTCTCCCAAATCAATCTTTCCCTTATTTCTCTTTAAAGCTGCACCTTGAACATACATCTTTAATGGATAATTAATATCTTTGGGGATATCCAGTTGTCCCCCAAATATTCCTCAACTTCGTCCCTCTAGCATAGTTCAGTGATCAGAGATGGAAACATTAGCATGGGATTGCCTTAGTTCTTTTACTACCTGAACTCTGCCATAACAAAGAGATTAACATTCAAAGGAATGTTGTCCAAGATGCAAGCTACCACATGGGCCCATATGACATGGATATTTTTCATGTTTGTGCTCGGGGAGACACAACTACAGATAATTGTCAACCAAATCCATGCTTCAGGTGTGAACTCATTTAAGCTGATCCCTATTTTTTTAGCAGCCCATCGAACTTCTTTTCCCAGGCATATCTGTGAGGCTAACTAACTCCCTATGGCGTAATCTTTTGCCTCAAACTCCCTCGAGCGGCATAGGGAAACCCATATAGCTCAATAATTTCCTCGGATCCAAAGTTGACCACCTTATCCTTGATCCTCATGACTGGGTTGGATAGACTTAAGACTTTGAAGTTTGCGTAAAACTCCCACACCTATTGTTCATTGTCTTTACATGGCTCTGGGGCAAAATATCTCAAGCCCATTACTTGTAATCTCTAATAGAAGGCTGTGAGTTTCTTGGACACTTGCTCTTGTGAGATGCCTAGCTTAGGGAGTATCTTCTTCTTAGTTATATCCTCATAGTAAATAATCAAACAATCTGCTGTGAGAAAGTGAGTTTGGTACAATTCTGCCATGTTTAGCTTTTTGAAACTTGAAAATAACACACAAGAATTAACCATCAATATCATCATGTGTAAACAATGCTATGTGACTGGGTAAAGCTAAAGAAATGCTCAAGGATCATAATAGGGCTTAAAATTAAAATTTAGGATTTTGGGCAATCTTATCAGATATGCCTCAGGTCTCGTGATCACACTTTGCTGAGTTGTGATCACAACACCTAAAAGGCCTGCCAGACAGGCCTTAGGTGTTGCAATCGCACTCTAGTGTGTGGCGATTGTGCCACCTGAGTTTTCATCGTTATAGGCTTGTTCAAGTTCAAATTTTTAATGTCTACCCCAATTTGTTTTCATAAAAGATACACAAAACTAAAAACTTGTAACACACTTCATAATCACAAAATAATGTCCTCTAAATTATAGAAAAACTAACAAAATTTTCATTTGGTCATTTTAACAAACACTTGGGGTGCACCTCAAATTATCACTTATTTTGAATCACAATTGGGTACTCAAGACTTCTCCAATGATATGCATACCAACAAAAACATCAACCATAAAAGATAAAATAAATTCATGCACTAATTGAGCCAAGAAACCACAAACCCCAGTTTAGGCCCTAAGCATGCTTCTAAGATCAAATTTAAGAAACAAAGAGAGAATTTTAAAGACATACCTGATGTTTGAATGCAAATAAGGATCATTATATCTTTTAAAACTGTTTGGAAATGATAAAATTTGATGGATTTTGGGTATTTAAAGTGGGTTGTGCAGTGAAACCATTTTGGAGATGGTTCGCTTTTTATAACTACCTTGATTGTGATCGCAATCAACCGTAGAAATTGTGATACCTGAGAATAATATGGGAATACATGAGCCTCTGGATCATGATTGCGATCGCGATCTGAGTATCCCAATTGCAATCTCTGAGACCAGGTCCAATTGCCCTATTTTTCAACTAGGGCATCTCCAAACTCGATTGCATTCCACTTTTTGTCTCCTCACCTATTCAAATAACCTTCTAAGTTCAAATATTTGGTGGAATAACCAAAAAATAAAATCTTAACCTATTCTAACAACAAAAATTCAAAGGATATCAGAAATATTTATGGCAATGATGGGTTGCATCCCATCTAGCAGTTGATTTAACCTCACGGCACGACTTTTACTTAGGATCAATTTGTATCTTTGACTTGAAGTGACCCAATAACCACTTCTATAGCATTGGTCACTTTCTCATCCACCACGTTAATTACCGACACCACTTGCAACTCCATCGGTTGCTTCTTAGTCTTGCACATACTGAAGAAGACCTCCTTATTGTTTACCCAGAACTTCATCTCTCTATATTCCATATCAACTACGTCTATTCCAATAGCTGATAATGGTCTACAAAGAATGATTGGTATCTCATGATTTATTTTACAATCGAGAATGACAAAATCAACGGGAAGGATAAACCAGTAAACCTTTACCAAAACATCATATAACACGCCAATGAGCTTCTTAATTAAATGGTCTTCCATTAAAAGCCTCATGGTAGTGGGAATAGGATCAATCAATCCTAACTTTTGAAACATGGTATATGGCACCAATTTAATATGTGCTCCAAGATCATACAATGTCTTTTCAAACTTGTACATCCCATAGTGCAAGGAATGGTGAATGCACCCGTGGCTTCTTTGTTCACTGCCATTGTGTTTGACATTAATACACTACAACTCTGAGTTACCTCGATAGTTTCATAGTACACAAGCCACTTTTTGGAGACTAAGTTATTCATAAATTTAGAATACCCCGCTATCTCTTGAAGAGCTTCTAACAATGGAATGTTTATTGACAAGTTGCTAAATTTCTCAAGAAACTTCTTAAACTTGGTATTGTATTCTTTCTTATTAAGCCTTTGTAGGAATGGTGGAAGAATATTAGTTTGTTCTAATGGGAAAATTCCAGGTTCATTCACTTTTTTCTCATCGCCATTGATCACTTTAGGAGTTTCCTTATTTTCCCTTTTTCTTCAACTACCATCAGTTTCTCTATAATCATTTCATTGGACTTTGGAGCACCATCACTTGGCTTTTCTAGATTCTTCCTCTTCGTATTTTATTTTTCATCATGTGTCTTTTCATTGGGACTTTTATCCATCTCAACCACTTCCTCCCCAAGGGTTCAACCACTTCTAGTGATGGTGTCCATAACATGAGCATCGTTCTTGGGTTGACCACCATGTCACTAAGTAGACCTCCTTTTGGCCTAGCATTGAGTAGAGCTGAGATTTGGGATACTTGAATTTCTAATTTCTTGATTAAGCCAAATGGGATATCACTATTTGTTTTAGTTGAGAGAAGTTAGTTTTTATCTCTCTTACCATTTTGTCAGTCTCTTCTACAGGAATTAGAATTCGGGCTAAGACACTTTCATTCTTGAATTTTTTTTATCAATGGAGCTTGACTCATTTTCCTTGGGCTTATCATAAGGAGGTATGTACCATTCATAGTTTCTCTTCTTTTCTCTCTACCCCCGATCTCTATCACGATCTCTATCCCTCTAATATCTATCTTAGTATTGATCCTTAAAACCTTGATTCCTCTTTTGCCTTTGATAGGTAGGGTAGGAACCCCCCCAAATGGTTCGACAAGAACCAAATCTCCTCATCAAGATTCTCTGCTTCTTAATCAGCATAAGCCCTAGTACTCTTAGAATCAACGGAATTAGCATCCTTAAGAGGATCCCCCTTTATATATCTGGTAAGTAGGTCAAGTTGGGTCATCACCTTGTCCATATTCCCCTCCTTTTATTCATATTTCTCCTTTTCCTCTTTTCTTATAAAATATGCCGTGGGGGATCCTGCAGTCACCTTAGTGTCTATCATATGGCATTCTCTATTTTATTATATCACTTGATCTAACAAAGTCGCAACACCATAGGATAACTGTACAAGAGAACTTTCGACCGCATTATTAACTATTATTTTGTTCAATTGATCCAAAGCCCTATAGAAAATTTGAAGAAGCATTTTCTCTAGGCTTCATGATTTGGGCATTACATTAACTTATCATTGAAACTTTGCCAAACTTCATACAATGGTTCACCATTAAGTAGGCAAAAGTTGGTGATTTTGTTCCTTACTTACAAAATAAGAGAATGAGGAAAGTACCTATCCAAGAATGCATTTGTGAGCTTAACATATGAAGTGATAAATCACATAGGCAAAGACCACAACAATAAGATCGCTTCACCCCTCAAAGAGATGGGAAAAGACGTAATCAAATTAACTCTTAATAAATATGGGCTATGTCAAATGAAGCACGCACATCAATAAAATTCTTCAAGTGTACATTAGCATCCTCATGCTCTTAGCCTCCAAATAACCCTTTTATTTGAAGCAAGTAAAGCATCACACTAGTAATATGAAACACTCCATTTCTTTTTGCCGGTGGAATACAAATAATACTATCTTAGCCTGTATCTTCAAGATGATCCATATCCTCAAGCCCATTAAAAGATCCATCATTACTACTGTGTTGGATCATGGTATCATGTATGCTATGAACATCTCCTAAGAAAATTCAAAAATAACAAATAATGTAAACTAAGACACTACGGCTAACCCAAGGTTACTGACCACACCATAATAGTGAAAACTATATTTCTCTCCCCGATGGTGCCATTTTTGGTAATGCTCAAACTTACACTCAAATTAGGTGTAAGGCAGTCGTTGACAAGATATTTACCTAATTAAGAGTTGTGGTCAAATCCCTGAGGAGGGAAGACATAGAGTTTAAAACTTACAAGTGTTAGTAGTTAACTAAATGTTAACCCGTAGTACGGAACAAAACAATATTAGAAATTAAATGGGGGGGTTTGGTTTTAATAATGTTAAACACAACAATAATTGAACACTATTGTGAGCTTGAAAGATCAAAGTGTGTTACCAAATGGAGAGGATCCTTAGGGTTATGCAATCCTAGATGGGAGTCATGCACAAGTTGTCAATAATTCATCCAAGTTTAGTTAAGGGTTTTGGGTAGGCTAGATTTAGGGTGTTGATGTTAATCTTTCAATAAAAAAATAAATCTCACAAGTGGGTTCTTTTGAACACCTCACAAGTGTATCAAACCTACTAATCTACTACCTCAATTAACATCCTTATTTCTATTACATGCTATTAAATGAGCTAATTCAAGCAATTATTCATAATTGTTCCTCACCCATATCCCCTTTCAAGGATGATGTAGGTTCAAGGATAATTGGGATTTGTATCCCTAAATTCTCAATTAAACATGGATCAAAAGTAAAACTCGTCACTAAGAACTAATTAATTGGAGAAATAATCAATACCCATACATTAATCACTACCTAATCAAGCATAACCCTAAGAGGCAAATTTATATACTCATGAAAATAAAGAAAAGATACATACCAATATTAGTATTTTATCCATTCATGGAAAATAAAATAAATATAATCTTCAAGCTTTAAATTCAATCAAAAAGACAAATCTCTCTAAAACACACACCTACAAATTATTTTACTCAATAATAGTGTATTTTTCTCTGAAAACTTAAAAACTAAATTCTAGAAACATGAAGGGTTCCTCTCTTTCTATCTTGGAATTGAGCCGTGTGAAATTCCATCACTGCCCTTGCAAAATAGCCCAATGTTCGCAATTGCATCCCCTTGTCACGATTGTGAATCCCACAATCGTGGGGCACCAACTCGCGATTGTAGACTTTTGTCTACATAGGACTATCACGATCATGACTCTCAGAGTACGATACCATCACCTGAGGGTCGCATATTGGGGCATCTCTTCAGCATTATTCCTTTTTTATCACTTTTTTTCTTTCTAGCTTTGTCTTTGCTTCTTTCTCATCGAATTTCCCTGTAAGATGACAAATACTAGAAATTAGTGCATTTTATAAAGAATTAATCTCATATATATTCAATTAACTCACCATAGTGTGTACAAAATAAGATACAAATGAGTGGCAAATTTGTCACTCATCATGAGTCTAAGGAAGCCTTACTTAATCTAGATGGTGTCTTAAGGATTAGTGGCTGAGTTTGTAGGCCGATAAGGTTAGCTTCAGGTGTTTCCCATTCTTGATTGTAAATAGGAATGGATCACTTTGGACTTTGTTACTGGGTTGTACTTGTACTTCTCATGGTTCTAACAATATTTAGGTAATCATGGATTGATTGACCATATCTGCTCATTTTATACTAGTTTATATTTTCTTAAGTTCTAAGAGGTTGGCTCGTATTTACATTTGTGAGATAGTTAGTATTCACATCTCACTTTTGGAAGACTTTTGAAGAGGATTTGGGTACCTGGGTTGATATTAGTACAATATTTCACCCCATACCGATGGTTAGTCGAAGCAGACTATTCAAGTTTTAGAGGATAAGATCGTTCTTATGTTATTGACTTTGGAGGTCAATGGAAACAACATCAAGCATTGGTGGAGTTTGCATATAATAATAGCTATCATTATAGTATTGAGATGGATCTTTTTGAAGCTTTATCTAGTAGGCTGGTTTGAGGTTTTTTAGACTAGACCTCAAGGTACGAGCTTTTTTTTTGAGTCTTTGGATAGAGTTGGTATAATTCAAGATAGACTTCGAGTAGCTCAGAGTAGGTAGAAGTGCTATAGAAATTGTAAACTTTGGGCCTTGAGATTCAGTGTTTGTGATTATGTCTTTCTTCATGTTTTGCCTATGAAGGGTTTGATAAGGTTAGGGAAGAAGGGAAGCTTAGTCCCAGGTATATTGGACCTTTTAAGATCCTTCGAACTATTGGGGATGTGGCTTTTGAGTTAGAATTACCCCTATATTTATCAGTTGTTCATCTAGTTTTTCATGTTTCTATGCTTCAATATTTTATTCCAGATTAGTCTTATGTTATTAATTTGGATTTAGTTTAGTTAGATGAGCAGTTGTCTTTTGTTGAGAAGCCTATGTCCATTCTATCCAGTGATGTTAGACGTTTGCATTTTAAAGTTATTCTTGTGGTTAAAGTCTAGTGGAGATATGGATCTGCAAATGAGTCTACTTGGGATGTTGAGTTTGATATGCATAGTAGTTTTCCCTAGTTTTTCATTGATTCAGTTATTTCTATTGCCCTTAGTTTGAGGATGAAATAGAATCTTAGTGGTAGATTTGTAATGACACGATATTTTGTTATTTGTGTGAAATATTTATTTTTTGTGGAATTTGACCATTTTACCCCTGCTCATGGCTGCATTATGGTATTTCTAGGGTATGGGATGTTTGGCATGGTTCTCAATGCTTTTCGGTATATTTTTGCAATATTGTAGTTTTTGTTAGCCTTAAAGGCTTAATAGTTAACTTTGGTCAACATATTTTTATCTATACGTCAGATAGCTAAATGGATTGTGCCAGTAGATCCAAAATTATTATTGATTGGTAACATGGTTGGTGTGGTTTTAAGGCTTTGATATCTCATTTTGGTCCTCAGTTCAAAAAGTTGCAAAATGGAGCTTTGGGGGTCAATTATTTGAAAATGATGTTTTTATGAAAACCTAATATCACCATTAAGATTGAGGCATCAAATTTAGTAGGGTAGCTTAATTCATTTGTATACTCGGGATTCTGAATGAGTCCCGATGGATCCATGGAGACTTTAAATTCTCCAATTCTCTAAATGGTGCACTACTGAGCTGGTGCACTCGCTTAACCAATGGTTTGGTCACTTAAGTGACTTGAACAGACATCTAAAGTGTCGCCTAATTGACATCAGTCTTACTTAAGCGATTACTGCTTAAGCAATGGCCTGATCATTAAAGTAACACTAGTGTGCTAGACATCTATTGCTTAAGAGACGGCTAAGTCACTTACACGATGAGGTGGGCTTCTCCTAAGATATGCTTGGTCTCTTAAGTGATGGTTGTATAAGAGACCCAGTGGTCTCGCAGGTGATGCCTGGGTGGATTACATCCCCATTTTTTTAGATTTTTTCGCTATTTTTGAGACTTGGATATTAGGATTTGCATTTTGGGGCATTTTCTTCAATTTGTAAGATCAGGTATATTCCAAATCCTTATTTCAATTAGTTTCCTTCAACTTTTATCGTTTAAATTTTGTTTAAACTTGGAAAAAAAGGTGGAATTTGGGGATTTAGGCCCGGAAGTCCCAACTTAGCATTTCTTTGATTCAAACCCTACTTTCAACCTGTTTTCACTTAGATTTTCTCCTATAAGTTCCTTTAATCTTGGGTAATATATTTTTGATTAAAATTCAAGTTTTACCCTTCTTTTTGGAAACTCATTTCGAAGATCCATTTTGACCCTAATTCATAAGTGGACAATATGGGTATCGTTGGCTTTCTTTTGATGTATGGATTCTATATTTGTATGTTTTAGCTAATTTTGTGTTCGTGCATAAGTTGAAAGATTGGTGTTAAGGCTTATTCTAACATTCGAGGTAGGTTATGGCTTAACTTTCTTTAGACTGGGTTGGTTAGTGAATAATAATGTAAAATCATGTTATGGATATGAGATTGTATCATGGAAAATATGTTTAGGTGATTTATGTGCCCGTATGGGGGCCTATGTGAATAATATTTTGTATTTTTGAGACATTATTTGTTGTGTATGACCATGTGGGGTCTTATATGATGTTGTTGGCCTGGTATTTAATATATGTATGTTTGGTAGCACTTTTTTGGTGGGAAAAAGCCTAGATTTGGGGATTTATGTGATATGAATGAAATTTTATTATGTGTTTCACTTGATGGTTTTTGGATTATATCGGATCATGGATGGTTGGTTTATTTGAGTGGATTTTTGGCTCACATGGTAAATATATGGGTTGGATATTGGATATTCTCATGTTTATTGGTTGTGACCATTACATCTTTATATCATATCCATTCATGGAATATTGGTACCATTGTGGAAATACTAGAAATAGTGGCTTTTTCTAATAGAGAATATGATATCTTTAAAAATCCTCTACCGATGTATGTGCTAGAGTGGATTTATGGATATTGGTCATACATAGGTTGACAAACCCCCTATGGGTCCTACCTATAATCATAGCTAGGTAGGTGTATACAAAGGTTGTGCGATGACCTCGTGCCTCATCGTCATCATCATCACTTTCATTGCACTCCCATATATTGTGCTTATTTTGTGATTGTATTTCTGTTCTTGACTTGATATTTGTCCATTTGTCCTATATTCTTATACTTATATTTGATGTAAATGTATATTTTCTCTTCTTTCCTCTAGCTGTATTTTTTATATGTGTATATCGTAAAACTATTAATGAAGACAGTGCGGGATACCATTTGGGATATTTTCTGATTTCAGGTGTCGTTCCCATAGTTTGTTTTTATATGCTTTATTTTCTACTTTACTTAGTCTCCCTTTGTTACTTACTGAGTACCAGTGGACCATACTCATCCCTCCTGCGCCCTTTCGGTGTAGATCTAGGTATTAATGTGCATCACGGATAGCTGACTCAAGCGGAATTCAAAGTGTATTCGAGGTAGCGGACATCATATGCTACAAAAGTTTGCCTACAACCTCTTTCTGTGTATTTTCTTGTCATATTTAGTATTCTGAGATAGATTTTGATATTTTTTGGACTATTATTGTATCTTTGACATTCAAGATGTATAAAGAGAGTTTCCACGTGGTCGAACCTCCTCATGGAATATAAGGTTTTCATGAGGCTGATCTTGAGCTGCAATCCAAGCACGAATACCTTCGTTTAAGAGAATATTTTTGCTGTAGAAAGTCTAAATTTAGAATCTTCTACTGCGCTAATATATATAAAGTGCATAGACGTGAATCATGACTAAAAGAGTGCAAGCTTGTAAATCCATTGCCCGAGATCTACTCTGGGACTAGATCAACATAATAGAGTAGAAAGAGTTGAAATCTCTCACGATCAAAGTAAATAGTAGTGGTAAAAGAGTGGATAAACCACGGTCCGTAATCAATCTCAATAGAATTTCCAAAACATCATCTTTAGTTTTAAAATATCATAGATTATTAAATAAGGCGGCACGATTCTGATTATAAAAGAATCCATTTTAAATTTGAAAAGTGGAAATAAATCCCTTTTAGAAAATAATAGAAAAATCATGGTTTTGTTAGGAATGTACCTCTAAGTGAGTATGAATGCATCTAAAAGTATGCATTCCATCACCAGTATCCAAATAATACAACAATAAGCTCCTAAGAATCCATAAACTAAATTATACCCTTTTTAAGAGTAGGATACTCACCTGGAGTCCAACTTGTACAGTAACCACAGCCTCGGGCCCAATAGTATATAACTATCATAATAAAATACTATTATCTAGGAACAGTCTTTGTCACTAGAATTATGCCCTTTCTAAGAATAGGATACTCACTTGGAGTCCAACATATATCGCAACCACAGCCTCGGGCCCAATAGTATATAACTACCATAGTAAAATACTATTATCTCGGAACAGTCTTAGTTACTAAGTCAAACAGTAAGTCTTATACTAAAGGATCCAAAGATTGAACTATGGCTAACATGCTTATAATCTAGGGTGATAGGATTTTATAGTAATAACAAGTATTTCACCGTAAGAGTCAAGTCACCTTTCTATCGCCAAACTCTCTAAATAGGCTAAGTTATGATACACTAGTCACAAACATATCCTATGATCCTTACCTAACATGTACTCTATATTATACACCATCTCATAGAGAAAAAAGACTGTAGTGTACCTCTATGCCAAATCAAAATTCTTGAATCTTACATAAATTGCACGTCCAGATCCAGAAACACCGCCATGCTATCAAAATAATAATAATCTACACATTAATAGGAGTAAAAATGAAACCTATTTTTCTATGATATATTACGGTCAAAATTTTGGTCAAGAATGGGCCTGCGGGGCCCTGCAAATGAAACCTAAAACTAAATTTGTTATGAGGTCCCTCAAAGTACATAGAATGTATCCTCAAAAGTTGAGCACAAATAGAGCATAGATCGGAGCCCAAATCATCCCCTAAAGTCTAAGGACTTAAGACCTAAATTCTAAGAATTTACAATGAAAAGAGATGGAATTTGACGGGGGAAACAATGGAAAATGACCAAGGAGTGTTGAACTAACTTATATTTTATTCAATGGATGATTCCTCATGCTTTCTTATGTTTAATGCACTCAAAAATAGAGGAAAAGAATTAATAAATATGGTAGAAAATGGGTGAAGAAGGGGATTTATTTCCAGTAGTTGCTCCTAAAGCGGTCATTTGGCTACTTAAGCTACTACCGCCAAAGCAACCATATAACGCTTAAGCAGTGGACCAGGAAAAAGGTGAAGGTTGCTAAAGTGATGCCCTCTTAAGAGGACCTCAACCAAGTATCAAAGGCTCCTAAAATGGTTCAGGGTCACTAAAGAAATTTCCATTAATAGGGATCTTTGACCAATTCGACTGTCACACAAGATATCAGTCACCAGATTTTACTAGGTCTAAATTGACTCTGACCTGGTGCTTGGGATTTTCTTGGAATCTCATGTGTGTAAAACAATTATGATACCATACCAAATTTTATATTTCAAACTCAATAGAACCATCAAAACTTTCATTTGAGGTCGTTTCGACTAATTGAGGGTCCCACACCCAAAGTGCTGCTTTCACTAAATTCTACCTAATAGCCCAAAATGAGTCCAAAAGCCTTGGAGTCTGAACCAAGGGTACCCATAGCCTAAAAATAATATTCTAAAGTTGATGGCACTATCAAAATTATTATTTGAGGTCATTTACTAGGAAATTTGGTATTAGACTAAATTTTTAACAGTAACAGCTCTAACATAAGGAAATGAGCCTAAACGCCCAATAATTGAATTGATAGTTTCAAAAAGTCATAAATGTCCTTCTAATGACTCTCTAGGTTATTTCATCAATTTGCATATATTTTTGGCATTTCAAGCATTACCACAGTAGTTATAAGTCATTTTTGACTTGCTAGAATAACAGTTAGGTTATCAAACAGTTTGTTTGGATTTGGACTAATTTCCCTATTTTAAAGCTTTTGTTATTTAGGAATTGGTCTTAGAACAAAATTCCTAGTAGATGACCTAGGATGAGAATTACAATAGTTCTATTATCTTTGAAACATTGATTTTAGGCTAGAGGGATCCTTAGTTTAGGTCCCGCTGCTATCGAACTCATTTTGGGCTATTAGGAAGATTATGTGAAAATGGAACTACAAGTAAGGGCCCGACACTTAGTTGAAACAATCTCAAATGAAATTTTTGATGGTACCATTGAGTTTGGAATGTTATATTTTTTACGTTATCATATTTTGTTTGTACACATGGCTTTCGAACGAATCCCAAGCACCAGATCGAAGTCCATTTTGGACTTAGTAAAATCTGGTGCATCAGGCTACTGATGCAACTACTTAAGAGATCATATAATTGCTTAAGAAGTCATTGCATATGCGATATTGTGTCACTTAAGCGACATTGATCATTTGGTCAATGGCCACTAAAATGATGCTTTGTCCGCTTAAGCACGTATTGCTTAAGCAGCCTGACAGTCACTTAAGTGATACTCGACTAGGCTTGCCAGATTTCTTAAGTGATGTTGGGGCTTCTTAAGCGGCACCTGGTAGCTTTAAAATCCCTTTTTCCCACCTAATTTTCTATTACTTCTTCCCCCATTTTTACATCAAATTGAGAGATCATAGAAAGAAAAAAGTAGGAAATCATCCACATAAGTTGATGTGAGCTAACCTAACTCTTCTTAGTCATTTTCTCTTTAATTGTCATCCTAATTCATGGAAAAATTCTTATAAATTAGTTCTTAGATTGCTAGAATTTGAGGGTTGATTTGAGACTCGATTTGTGCTTCATCTATGCTTAACTTTTGAGAACACATTCTTTTTCCTTTGAGGGACCACATGAAGGGTTTAATTTTAATTCTATTAGCAGGACTCGTATGCTCATTCTTGACTCAAAATTAAAACTAACCCTTATTATAGAAATATGTGTCTTATTTTACTTCTAACAACAAGTAGATTACTATTTTGATAGCCTGATGGTATTTTGAGATTATGGAGTGAAGAAGAATGATTTATGGATGAGTCAAGGGTTGTAGTTTGGTATTGATTGGGGCTTTTATCTACTCTTCTTCTTGATATGGTGTTTTATATATGTTGCATGTTAAATAGGTATTTTAGGATATAATTATGGGTTGTACTGTGACTTTATCTAATTTATAAATTTGGGGGCTAGAAGGGTAATTAGCCCTTAACGTGAAATACTTACTATACTTCTATGATCCCATTACCTTCTTTATATATTTAGTTAATTCATACCATTACCTTCTTTATATATTTAGCTAATTCATAGTTTAATTATGATATTACATTAGATGTGAGATGGGATTTATGTATTGGAAGAATGATTAGTATGATTATTCTTATTTGGACCATTTAGACTACCTTGGGATCGTAATTTTTGTAGAATTGACTTAGTTGCTCAAGTCTTAGGAGGGATTATTATATTAGGTCTAATCATGGCTTATCTAACATCTATAAGTAAATGTATATACTTTAGCCTAGTCCATGATTGAAGTTTCTTTAAAAATAAATTTCGGGGATTAGAGTGGGCCCCTCTGTCCCATGTTAGGCTAAGAATTGTGTAAGATTTTATAGACTTATATTTTCATGTCATCATGTTAGATGTAGTTAACACTAATGAACCTTTAGTATAAGGTTATTGCATGACTCAGTGGATTGTAACGATTTTCCCTAGATTATGATGTTATGGTTACATCGTATATATATTATTGGGCCCAGGGCTGTAATTATAATATTGGTTGGATTTCAGGCATGTTTTATCATTGTAAAGGACGTAGCCATTATTCTAGACATATTAATTATTATAATTATATTATTTAGATACTGCTGATAGTATATGTAGATTCGATATATTCATGACTACTTAGATAGTAATTGATGTGATTCCAACTAAAATATGGTTTTACTACTCTTTTCCTAAAAAGGAATTGTCCCACTTTTCACTTTTAAAATTGATTTCTTTATAATAGAAATCATACCATCTTAATAAATAACTTATGAGCCTTCGAGAATAAAAAGGATGTTTTAGAAATTTGACTGAGATAGCTTTCAGTCCATAATTTTTCTGCTACTATTTACCTTGATCAGGAGAAATTTCAACCCTTTCTATACTTTTATGATGATATAGTTTCGTAGTTTATCACGGGCAATAGATTTACGAACTTATAGTCTTTTAGCCATGATTTTAGCCCATGCATATTAAATGTATGTATGTATATATATATATATGGGGTACTAGGAAAAGTGGTTTAATTATGATGATAGTTATTGGAAATCCTAGATTGGGACCAGGTTGGTGTATATGGGTACTCCAGAACACCCTAGGGGCTTTTTTTTAGCCATTAAGTTATGGAGAGGTGTATACACTGGGTTATATATGGTACTTGGATCGGTTATGGTATTATAGATACTCTAGGAATTTATTCTTACATATGGATGTCCTATCACCAGTGTGCCCTATATCGATTAGCCTTATGGAGGGTTGTATAGGTATGAGTACTTCTTGCAATATATTGTGTGGTGTTTGTATCTATCAGCCTTGTGGAGGTTGCAACCTTATGGGGGGTTGCATAGGTGTAGGCTCTAGCTGTCGTTTTCTAAGTGTTGATTGAACCTTCCGAGCCTACGACAATGGTGTTTATGGAAATCCTATTTAGATATTATTTGTCTGGACTAGCTAGTTACTTTATATTATTATTATTATTATGGCTAGTTTGTGATAGATTGATAATTAGACTGGTATTGAGATTTTAGGTGCTTTTGATTCCTTTATCTTACGATTATTTTGTTTTGCATAATCATCCTATGGTTAGGTATTATGGTGTTGGACCCTATTAATGTTATCACTAGTTCCTACTTTAAATAGAAGACCTTGAGATGCTTGTGTGATTACTTAGGTTGTACCTTTGAGTTAGTCTTATTTATATGTATATGTATATAGATCTATGTATAGTGAAGGTATTTCTGTATATCCCATCCTTCCTTTATTTATTCATGTTGTATATCTATTTCTTGGCCTGGTATATTATTATATACTTTTTCTCTTTATTTGTATGTTGGATAGTGATATACCATATGGCGTTTAGGTTCCTGGATATGGCTAGAATAGAATATTTTATCCTTCCCATTATCTTTATTATGTAGTTTGTTGGATATTTAGGTTTAGTTAACATTTCTTCTTGCATGCTATTATATTTGCATTATCTTTGGAGCTCAGCCGGTAGGTTAGTGTTGAGGACCACATTTTTGGTACACATACTACACTTCTTCAGCCTATAGATCATAGTACTGGTTCTCGTCGTTGTTGTGTGCATCATATGGAGTAGCTATGGTATAGATACATAGGGTGAGTTCCTAGCATTCTAAGCATTTCTGTCCTCCATCTTATGCACTAGACTAATCTCTATATTATATTCAGAGATGAGTTATATCTGTATATTCATTTAGTATCTTATTTTGTAATCTTATTTCATTAGAAGCTCTTGTACTAATACCACCAAGTTTTGGGGCTATTCTATGTATTTCAATCTTTTACTATACTTACTCTGCATTCTTCCTTCATTTCTCTTGGTAGTTTGTTACTAGTAGTTTTGGACTACGGGGTTGGCTTACCTACTAGTAGGTTATAGTAGGTACCATCATGACCTGAGAAATTGGGTCATGACAGACCTGTAGTCACCATGGGAAGGATCAAAGTGCCAGAAACACATGAAAATCAAGGAAATAATCTAGAGGTCTATTACACTAAATTGGCCAAGATTTATGTGACAAATATTATAATGTTACATGCGGTGCCAATGTCGATTATGCTAGATAGGGGTACCTAGTTCACCTTCAATATTTGGAAAGATTCAAGTTACAATTAGATCTAGATTAGACCTGAGCATAGATTTTCTCCCACGGACCGATGGTCAAACAGAGTGGACTATCCAAGTGCTTGAAGATATGCTTTGGGCTTGTGTCATGGACTTTGAGGGTCAGTGGGACCAATAATTACTAATGCTGAAATTTGCCTTCTACAATAGTTGTCGCTCTAGTATTGATATACCCCCTTTTGAAGTTTTATATGGTAGGAGGTGTAGGTATCTAATTGGGTAGTTTGATGTATTTAAAGCGAGACCTTGGAGTAAATTTATACTCAAGGACTCTATGGAAAAGTGAGATTCATATAAGAAAAGCTCATAGCTACTCAAAACTGTTTGAAAGAATATATATTTAATAAGGTGAGAGAATTGAAGTTTTACAAGAGAGAGAAGGTATTCTTAAGGGTGTCACCCATGAAGGGTGTAATGCAGTTTGGCAACAAAGGCATGTTGAGCCCAAAGTACATTAGACACTCTGTGGTTTCAAAGGGAGTAGGTTTGATAGCATAAATATTGGTGTTACCTCTTAGTAGTCTAGACTTAACTCGATATTCCATTTGTCTATGCTAAAGATGTATCACGGAGATGGTGATTACAGCATTCATTGGGAGCCTAAATTGTTTGATAAGAACTTATTTTATCAAGAGGAACCAATTTCTATATTAGCTTAGGATGTAAGGAAGTCAAGGACCCAAGTCATTCCTTGTGTGAAGGTTCTATTTAGGAACCACACTCTTAAAGAGGCTACTTGGGATACAGAGGCAGACATGCGCAAGTGATAACCACACTTATTTCTTAAACCATGTACTTTTTTTCCTTGCTATATTTTTTGGGGTTGATTTTCATTCCAAGATGAACAAGTGGTAAATTTATATCTAATGTAATGATCCAAATTGTCATCATGCTAAAAGAAGGGGTAAAATTTTTATAGTCTTCCCTTAGTTGATTTTTGAGAAATTCCCGGCTAGTCTAGGATTGGATATTTTTTTAGGGTGTGTTAGTCAAAAAGAATTTGGTATTAATGTTAGGGTTAGTAGTGATATTTGATATGATATTTATAGATACAATGAGATTAGGTAGTTGTATCAACTTCTAGTACTTGAAAAAAAGTTATAAAACTCCAGTTATAAAATTTACCGTGGAGAGGTTCATTTGCAATATAATAAATTGTAAAGTGTGTTATAAAATGAGAAAAACTAAAGAGAGCTCCTGAGTTTCTTTCTAGAACTACTTTAGCAAAAAAAAAGTAACCAGTGCAGTGGTAACACGCAGTGTTCGCCAGATTTAAAATTCGGAAAACATTTTTCATTCCCTAATTTCATAAAAAGGAAAGTGAGCTCTAGGGAAGACAATTTTGCTAAGAGATTTTGGTGTCTTTTATCTTTATAGGTAAGTTGTTACATTCTAAAATTGAAATTACTTCATATAATCTCTGCAAATTCATAGAAAATAATTTATGATGGAATTTGAGATTTAGCCTCTGTTCATAAAAATAATGAAAATTTGTGGGAATGGGTATAATATTAGTAACTAATGATCCTAAGTTGTTAGAAGACACTAACGGGTGTAAAATTATGGTTCTTCATGCAAATCCAAATAGGGTTCCTAGGGTTTTAAAGATATAAATCTTAAGTTGATGAAATAGCGTAGGTTTATGGTTGAAATCAGTAGGCATTGACTCCTAGTAGTTATAAAGAGCTGAATTATTAAAATAGGTGTGTGGTTTTGTTGGTACAGATTAAGAACAAGTTCAATAAGAAGGAAAAGGGAAAAGTGTGAACTAAAGGTGACTTTGATAAAGGATTTAAGGTAGCTTACGATTTATTGTAGAAATTAAATTTTCTTAACTCTATCCTTATTTGTGAATTAAGTATTTGTGATGACTTTCGAGCCCTACTTGTGATTATTGGCTACATTGAATGTTCATTTACATTGGTGTTGAGAACATGGTGAAATAATGATAATCGTAATGATATTGATGGTGATGATGATATGCATCATGATGTTCATAATGATTGTTAGTGTTGATAAGAATAAGAGGTGAAAGAGAAGATGAACACATCTTGCATTCATATATTCATTCACATTCTTTGAATATGGTTATCATCTAATGCGTGATGATCTTGGTGCAAAATTTGACTAAGTGTAAGTATAGTTATAACTTTTGTGTTGATCATTTTACATCTATTTTATTTACTTATTCATATGGTGTTGGGTTGAGTTAACCTACGATGCATAAAAGTATATGTTGTTGTATTAACTCTACTTGTGCTCTTCTTTTTGTTGAGTGCAGAGCATGTTTTAGAATTTAAGATAAGAGCTCGCCTTTAGCTAGTAGCTCGAATTCAATTTCAAGGGTAAGCACTATTACCAAGAAGCCTTTGGATCTACTTATCATTGTTCATGTCCCTTGTTTTGGTACTAAGACATTTCTTTGTTAATTTATTATGGGATATTCTCTAAGCTATCTAGTCAAACATTCTTAGTTGCTGTATGGTGACTTCAGGTCCCAGGAATATAATAAATAGAGTTTTCTACACTATTTGTTTTTTATTTTTGATAATGATGTGACAGTTAGTAATTTATTAAATGAATATTCTTTTAAACTTGCTTAAATTTAAGGATTAATTCAAAGTGGATGGTTTTGTAACACTTGGTTTAGTTGAGGATTTAGGTTAAGTAAGGTTCTCCCTCCATATTTTGGGTGGGTTCCAATCCTGACCGTTTGGGTCATGACCGAAATGGGATCAAAGTACTGGGTTTGTATATCTCATCATACAAGAAAAGGTCTAGTAAAGTTCTACCAAATGATATGGATATGTTTGTACTTGTATTGGAGAGGCTACAGGAACTTTGGAAAAGAATTCATTTCTTTACTCCTTTAGTATTATTACTTGATTTCAACTGGTATGTAACTCATTCATTCTTATTTACAGATAGTGCATACTTGTTCTACAATAGTCACAGCAACTGCAACAGCCACACCCACAACAACTAATAACAGCACTTGCATCAGTTGCTAGGGCCATAGTATAGGGTAGTTCGTGAGTTAGAGGAAGAGAAAAAAAGAAATGATGGGGAACCATACCAATTAGGGGTGGAGCAAAGGAAGCCAAAATACCAAGAAGATAGAATTCACTGTTCGTTCCCCTATAACAAGATAGTTGTAATGACCTTCTAGGTCATTTCTCAATTTACATGCATTGTTAACATTATGAGCCTTGCCACATTGGCTAGAGATCATTTTTGACTTATTGTAACAGTTAATTTGGTTATCAGATAGTTCATTTAGGTTTTAGGCTCATCTCTTTGGTTTGGAGCTCTCTCTTTTAAGGAATTAATCTCAGACAAAAACCCTTAGTAAATAACCTCGGATGAGAATTCTGACAGAACCAACAGTTTCTAATCATTGATTTTAGGCAAAGAGGACCCTTGGCTTAGGTCTAAAGGCTTCCAGACTTGTTTTGGACTATTGAGAGGATTATATGAAAAATAAAACTATTGGAATGGGTCCTATTTTTAGTTTAACAATCTCGGATGAAAGTTTTAATGGTTCCATTAAGTGTGGAATGTCAAATTTTGTATGGTAACATAGTTTCTTTGTGTACACATGATTTTTAATAAATCCCAAGAAACCATCAGAGTTCATATTGAACTTAGTAAATTTCATGCCTCAGGTTACTGGTGTAACCACTCAAGCGGCCATTTGATTACTTAAGTGGCCATCCCTTTAGAGACGTTGGGTCACTTTAGTGGCCTTGGATATTTTCCCAAGGAATTCTTAAGTGATATATGTTCGCTTTAATGAACATTGCTTTAGAGGCCTGGGTGCTAATTTAATGGTACCCATGCCCCCGTGCTAGACAACTTTAGTGATCAAAGAACCTCTTTAGCGGCAGTTGCTTAAGGGGTTGGATGACCACTTAAGTGTCACCTAGGGATTGATAAACCACCCTTCTTCACCCAAAATTCCCATCATTTTCTCCTCCATTTTTACACCATTTTAAGACCTTGAAGAGAGGCAAGAGAGGGGAATCATTCATTGAAGCTAAGGATAGTTAGCCTAACACTCGTTCATCATTTCTCATTATTTTTCCTCTCAATTACCATCTTATTTCATTGTATATTCATAGAAATTAGGTCTTTAAACCTTAGACCTTAGGAGATAATTTGGGCTTCAATTTATGCACTATTTGTTCTCAACTTTTGAGCATACATTTCTTGTCTTTCTAGGAACCTCGTGACAGATTTAATTTTGGATTCTGTTCGAGAGCCCTATGGGCCAATTCTTGGCCCATATAATGACCCGACCCTTTATATAGAAATATGGATCTCATTTTAATCCTAATGACATATAGATGACTATTTTGATAGCATAGCAGCATTTCAGGATCATGGAGAAAAGGAAGGCAAATTATGGACGACTCAAGACTTGTGGTTCGACATCAAGGTAGGCTTCATTCTATTATTTTTCATAAGATAGTTTATGATATATATTGTATTTTAGGTAAGTATTTTAGGATATATTTATAGAACACCATGACTTAGTCTAATTTAGTAGTTTGAGGCTAAAGGATGAACCGACCCTTAATATGAAATAATTGTTATGTTATAGGATCTATCAACCTAGGTTGTTAGTATTTTGAACACATTTGAGGCTAAGGACCATTCATTATAAGATTTACTACTTTACTAGGTAGATTATCATGATTTCCGGAATTATAGTATTATTATTATGTTGGTTATATGGTATTGGTCCCGTAGTCGTGGATACGATACCAATTGAACTCTAGGTGAGTATTATATCCTTATAAAGTATGTGGCTTTAGTCTATGGATTCATAGATACTTATGATTGTATTGTTTGGATATTGGTGATGGCATGTATAGATTATGGTACATTCATGCTCACCTAGTGGTACAATTCCAGCCAAACCATGATTTTACTATTATTATCCTAAAAGGAATTTATTCCCACTTACTATTTTTAACGGATTCTTTTATAAAAAGGGAATTGTACCACCTTACTAAATGATTTATGAGCTTTCAAAACTAAAAATGATCTTTTAGAAATTTGACTGAGATAGACTTCGGTTCACAATTTTACCAACTACTGTTTACTTCGATCATGAGATATTTTGACCCTTTCTACTATATTATGATAGTTTAGCTCCAAAGTTGACCCTGGGAAATAGATTTAAAGGCTTGCACTTTTTTAGCCATGGTTTGATTCCATGAATTTATCATATGTACATTTGTCTAATACTGGACATAGTGGATTGATGATGATTGGTAATCTTTGATCGAGACCATATTAGTGTATATGGGTACTCCTAAACCCCTTAAGGGTCTTTCAGCTGTGAGCAATTGTGTCGGAGAAATAAGGTCGGTATAGGTCCTGTCTTTGCGAGTCATCAAGATGGAGAAATTATAAACACTGGGTACATTATGGAACTTGGATTGATTATTGTATTATGGATTTAATTGCATTCATTCATGCATGCATATTATCTATCTCCAGTATGTTGTTTTGTTCCTATATCTATTAGCCTTATGGGAGGTTTCATAGGTACAGGTTATGAGTGTTGCTTGTTGAGTGTTGATTGAACCTTTTAGTTTATAGGGCCCGGTTAGGTATTGTATGTCCAGGCTAGTCAGTTATTGTATTATTGTTATTATGGTTAGTTCATGGCAGACTGATTATAGACCGGTATACATATTTGACGTATGATTCTCATCCTTTTCCTTTTTATGGTATTTTACTTTACGAATCATATATTCATGGGTAGATAATCGACTATAGTCTAGTCTTATATACCTATATATATATACATATATATATATTTTTATATATATACACACATATTTAGCTATGGTATTGTCAGATATATCTCTTTTACCTTATTTATTCTCATTGTATATGCATTTCTAAGACCTGTGTACCACTGTATATATCCTTCATCTACTTTTTATTTGAATATTTGCCAGTGATATAGGGTATAGTGCTTTGGCTCCTCTACACTTCTTCAGCCTACAAATCATAGTACGAGTTCTCACTATTATTCTATGCGTCTCGTAGAGCAGCTATTCATTAGATATTTGGGGTGAGCTCCTAGCATTAAGAGTATCACTACTCTCCCTCTTATGGACTAGATTGATCTCTATGTTGTATTCATAGACGGGTTGTACATGTATTTTTATTCAGTAATTCATTTTATATTCTTATTATATTTGAAGTTTTTGTATAACTTCACCAGGTTTTGGGACTGATATACATACATATATATATATATATACACACACACACACACACATTCCTAAATATGTATGTATGTATGTATGCCATTGTACCATATATATTCCGCATTTTCCTTTCATATTGTTGGATAGTTCATTATTAGCGATTTCAGACTATGGGTAGGCTTACCTACTAGTTGGATATAGTGGAAGCCATCATGACATGAGAAATTGGATTGTGACAAATTGGTATCAGAGCCTAGGTTTACCGGTGTGTTAGTACAAAATCTTAGCATCTAGTAGAGTATGTGGATCAATCTGGAGATGTTTGTATCCTATATTTATGAGGCTACAGGGCATTCTCAAGGAACTAAATTCTTGACTCCTAGTCATGTGTTCTTACTTCTCTGAACCTCTAGTAAATTCTCTAACTTTATTCTATTGCAGACAAATGATACAAGGTTATTGATTGATGTGATCGGGACTATGGCACGTATTTTTGAGTTTCCGCGCAGCATCAAACTAGGGAGTCAGAGATTAATATCAGGGATCTTCAGCAAAAGCCAGAGGATTTGGGGCCATCCCAGGATTTGATAGAGTTAGTGATCGCTTCATCCTTTCAAGATCTAGCATTGGGGATTCTGAGCCTTTTTACGGAGACTTCATAGCTAGATATAAGGTTCATTTCATTAAGCAGTTCTCAGGCTAGAGCTGGATTATTAGTACTCAACGGGGTTCCTTATCGGTTTTAGAGTACAAGATTAGGTTTCTTGTATGGGCCAAACATAATCCTATGATATATCCTTCAGAGCATGAGATAGTGCATGATATTATTAAAATATTAGCCTTGCCACTGTATTTAGTATCGAAGCATTTGATAGAATCTGGGTCTTCTTTTCCTTAGGTTGTTGATCACATGAGGGCCACAGAGAAAGCAAGTATTGAGACTTAAGATGGTAGTGGTAAGAGGCCATATCATAAATAGAATGCTATTGGTATTCCCTCCAAGAGTGAGGATCCTCCCAGCAGAGATTAACTTCATTTGTAATCTATCAATTCCTCACAAATTGTGTCTCAGTTTATAAGTGGCTCTCGAATTAGTAGTGGTGGTCATAGTGGGAAAAATTCTTGTTGGGTCTTGCAGAGTATTTGGTATGGATCTTTATGTTGTGGCAGCCATTCTGGATCAGTGGGAGCAGTACCTGAGAATATTTCAGGAGATTTCCATAGTTGTGGTGAAATTAGTCATTGGTTTAGAGAGTGCCCTAGGCGCAAGTTGGTTGTTCAGACAAAGTTAGCATATATTCCTCGCCAGCCTAGAGCTCCTGAGGTATGTTTTGATGGCGGGGAAGATAGTCATTTTAGTAGGGAGTGCCCCCGACGTCAGTTGGTTCGCTAGTAGGGGTCAGCCCGTGTTTCTCACCAAGTTAGGGCTTCAAGGGTTTGCTACAATAACAGGGACATCGGTCACTGGTCCAGAGAGTGCCCCTGACATTAAATTATTAGTCATCCATCTGGTCAATATCAACCTCATAGTGTTGTGGCACCTTCAGTTAAAGGTAGTGCACTTACTACTTCGGTTGGTGATTCGGATGCTCAGTCCAAGTTTGGACACGCTCATATTCTGTCACGATCCAAAAACTAAGAGTCATGATAGTACTTGTTACGACAAGCCTAGACAAGTAAGTCAATTACCCAAACTAATATAAAATGAGCAATCAATACCAAAACCCAAGGCAAGGCTTCTAGAACGAAGTCAAATCACAAAAATGTGATAATAGCGGAAGTACACAACCAAAAATACCATAAGAATATTCCAAAACATGGTGTCACAGTGTAAGAACTACTATCTTGAATGTCAAAAGATACAATAAAAGTCCAAACATATCAAAGTTTGTATTTTAATACAAAATAAGACATGAAATAGTTAGGAAGAGGTAGTGGAACAACTCTGAAAGCAAAGATCACCTGCTACCTCAAATATACCCCAGATACCTCCTAAATCAGCTAACGTGTGGTGCACTCATACCTAGATCTACACTGAAAGGATGTAGTAGGGATGAGTATGGTCCACTTGTACTCAGTAGGTATCATAGGCCGATTGAGCAAAGTAGAAAATAAAACATATAAAATACACATTATGGAAATGTCACCTAAATTAGAAAATGTCCCAAATAGTAACCCACGCCATCTCCACGAATAGTTTATAATATACACCTATACCACACACAAATATGTGAAAGAAACATAAATATAAATATATGCCAAATACAAGTATATGAAAGAAGTACAAATAGGCAGATGTCACATCAAGGACACCAATACGACATAGAATGAGCACAATATGTATGAAATACAATAGAGATGATGATGTGATGCTTGAGGTTGTCACACAACCTCCGTATACACCTATTGAGTTGTGCTTCTAGGTAGAACCCATGGGGGTTTCCAACCCAAATATAATCCAATATCCAATATCCATAACTCCTCTTGGATACATCCATCGATAGAGATCTCATAAAGATGTCAGTTTTTTGTCAGAAAAGCTAGTATTACCTGTATTTGCACATTTAATGGTTCATGAATGTATGTGATATAAGAATTTAATGCTTACACCTAACCAAAACGATAATTTCCAAATCCAACATGTGAGCCAAAATCCACTCAATAATCCAACCATCCATGAATCCAATGTAATCGATATGCCAATAGAGTAAAATACTCAATAATATACCATTGATACCACATAAACTCCCTTCAAGGATTTTTCATCAAAAAAGATATAATCAACTATACATACACAAGACCAACAACATCATATAAGACCCACACAGTCACACATAGAAAATAATGTCTTAAAACCACCAATTTACAATAATATAGGCCCCCACTCAGGCATAATACAATAATATAGCTATTTTCATGATTGGTTCCCACACCCTTAACATGATTTTATATCCATATAAACTGCCCAGCCTAGTCTGCAGAAAGTTAAGCCATAACCTACCTAGATGCTGGCAAAATCAATACATACAATTCTTTAACAACGAGTTTTCATCTCCTGCACGGACCAAAAGTTAGCTAAAACACACAAATACGGAATCTACACATTAAAAGAAAGCCAAGATACCCATATTGCCCATTTTTAATTGGGGGTCAAAACAGACCACCCAAAATAGGTTTTCGAAAAAAGAAGGGTAAAACCAAGATTTTAGTCCAAAATATATTCCCCATGATTAAAGGAACTTATAGAAGAAAACCCAAGGGAAAATAGATTAAAATTTGGGTTTAAATTGCAAAATTACTAATTTAGGCCTTCAGGTCCAAAATCCCCAAATTCCACCTTTGAATTTGAGTTTTAAAATGACTTAAAAGGTAGAAATCAAAGAAAAATGATTTAAATAGGAGTTTTGGAACTTACCGTAGCTAAAAATGGAAGAAATTTTCCAAAAACTCAAAATTCCAAGCTCCAAGTCTCAAAACTAGTGAAAATTTCCAAAAATAGGGGATATAATCCGCCCATGCATAGCTTAAAAGACCACCGGGTTACTTAAGCGACCATCACTTAAGCGACCAGGTGTCGCTTACACGATACCTTCCCTATCATGTAAGCGCAACCACGTTGTCTCTTAAGCGACATTTGCTTAAGAGAACCTGGTGTCTCTTAGGCGACTCTTTGGCTAAAAATTAAGTCCCTTAAGTGACCAAAGTGCCACTTAACCAATGCACCATTTGAGTGGTGCACCAGCTGGAGACTACGTCTCCGCGGACCCCTCCGGATTCATCCAAAAACCTAAGAATGTAAATGAACTATGCTACTAGAACATTCAATGCTTCAAACTTAATGGCGATGTCATATTTTCAAGAAAAATGTCTTTTTCACAAAGTTGACCCTCAAAACCTAATTTCACAACTTTCCAAATCGAGGGTCAAAATAAGAAATAAAATCCATAAAACCACACCAACAATGTTACAAACTTAAAATCGACATTTTGAATCTACTGGCACAGTCTATTTTGCCATTCGACACATAGATCAATGACCGAAGTTAACTAATAAACTTTTATAACTACTAATACCACAATCTCGCACAAATCACATTAAAATGCATTAGGAACCATGCCAATCATCCCACACCCTAAAAATACCACAAAGCAACCACGAAGAGGGTTAAAATGGTCAAATTACATAGAATAAAATATTTCATGAAAATCACCAAAAACTAGGTCATTACATCATCCTCCACTAAAAATCTAGTTTGTCCTCAAACTAAAGGCAAGAGAAATATTTGGATCAGTGAAAAGTTAGGAATAATTACCACACATAACAGACTCAACCTCCCAAGTTGACTCATCTATGGGTCAATTTCAACACTGGACCTTAACCACATGAATATCTCTAAAACGCAACCATCATCTCTAGCTAGAATAGAGGCGAGCTCCTTCACAAAAGACAACCTCTTATCTAACTGGACTGAATCCCAATGAATGACATGAGACTCATCCGAAATATTACACTGAAGCATAGAAACATGAAAAACTAGATGAACAGCTTATAAATCTGGGGGGTAATACCAACTCATAAGCCACATCCACAATAGTCCAAAGAATCTCAAAAGGTCCAATATACCTAGGGCTAAGCTTGCCCTTTTTCCCAAACCTCATCACACCCTTCATGGATGACATACGAAGAAAAACATGATCACCAATATTAAATCTCAAGGCATAAAGTCTACTATCCACATAGCACTTCTGCCTACTCTGTGCCACTTAAAGTCTATCCCGAATGACCCAAACTATATCGAAAGACTCATGAAGCAAGTCTGTACCTCAAGGTCGAAACTCAAAAACCTCAGAGATCAATAATTCCCACCATACAAAGCCTCAAAATGGGCCATCTGAATATTCAAGTTATAGCTATTATTATCCACAAACTCTACCAAAGCTAGATGTTGCTCCCACTGACCACCAAAATCCATCACACAAGTGCTGAGCATATACTCCAAAACATGAATAGTCTGTTTTGACTGAACGTTATCCTGGGGTGAAAAGTTGTGCTAAGATCAACCCAGATACCGAACTCCTCATAAAAAGTCTTTCAAAAGTAAGATGTGAATACTGAACCTCGATCTGAGATGATAGACACTGGCACACAATAAATATAAACTATCTTACGAATATAGATACGGGCCAACCTCTCACACTAAAAATAAACCTGAACCAGAATAAATAAACAGACTTGATTAATCGATCAACAATGACCCAAACACTATGAGAACCACAAGAAGTATGAGTCACCAGTTATGAAGTTCATAATGATTTGTTCCCATTTACACTTAGTAATAGGTAACCTCTGAAGCAAACCACCAGATCTCAAATGCTTAACCTTCACCTACCAGCAACATAGGCAACAAGCTATAAAATTCGCTACATCATTCTACATACCACCCCACCAATAATTTTTTCTCAAATCATGATACATCATAGTCAATCTTGGATAGAAGAAATATCTGGAACAATAAGCCTCCTCCATAATCAATCTAATCCAATCACCCACTCTAGGTATACACACACTTGACCACCAATCCTCGAAACACCATCTAAATCAAGAGACACTTACTTAGCCTCTCCACTCAACACCTTATCTTGAATAACTCTCAACTCAGCATCATCAAACTAATGGGCATAAATATACTCCATCATGGAAGACCTAGCCTCAATAAATGCCAAAATACACCCAGGGGTCAAAATATCAAGCCTAACTATCTGGCTAGCCAAAGAGTGAACCTCTAATACTAAACATCTCTCCTGAGTCAAAATATATGCCATGCTACTTATGCTAGTTGACTTTTGGCTCAAGGCAATTGCAACCAGATTAGACTTTCCCGGATGATAGAGATTAATAAATTCTAAATCCTTAAGAAACTTAAGCCAATGGCGCTACCTCATATTGAGATCTCATTGGATGAAGAAATATCAAAGGCTATGATAATTGAGTAAATCTCATAGGGAACTCCATACAAGTAGTGCCTCCACAACTTTAACGCAAAAATAACTGCACACAACTCTAAATCATAGGTAGGATATTTCCTCTCATGGGACTTCACCTAATGAAAAGTATAAGTAATTACCTTTCCTTCCTGCATCAACACAACACCTAACCCAATACCAAAAGCATTAAAAAAATGGTAAAACCCACGCCCTCCTCAAGAAAAGTCAAGATAAAAGCTGAACCCAACAAATCCTAGAGCTTTTCAAAGCTCATCTCATAAGCATTGGACAACTGAAAAGAAATCTTCCTCTGAGTTAACTTGGTCAATGGAACTGCAATAGATGAAAAACCCTCAACAAAGCATCGATAATAGCTTGATAAACCTACAAAGCTCCAAATTTCAATAGGAGGAGTAGTCCTAGACCAATATCAAATCATTATAATCTTGGCTTAATTGACCATAATAACATCCTTGGTCACCATATGACCCAAGAAAGAGACAGACTACAACAAAAGGTCACACCTGGAAAACTTAGCATATAACTTCTCATCCCTCAAGCTCTGAAGCACAATCAGTAAATACTCTTCATGGTCAACTTTATTATTGAAATAAACCAAGATATCATCTATAAATATAATGACAAAAGAGTCAAGATATAATCAAAATACCTGATTCATTAACTCCAAGAATGTGACTGAGACATTAGTCAACCCTAAGTACATAACCAAGAACTTATAATAATTGTACCAAGTCCAAAAAGTGGTCTTTAGAATATTTGATGCTCAAATCCTTAAGTGGTGATACCCGAACCTTAAATTAATCTTTGAAAACACCAAAGCACCTTGAAATTGATCGAGTAAATCATCAATAAGAGAAAGAGGATACTTATTCTTAACTATCACTTTGTTTAACTATTAATAATCAATACACATAAGCATACACTCATCCTTTTTCTTAACAAAAAGGACAATAGCACCCTAAGGTGATACACTAGGTCAGATAATTCCCTTATCCAATAACTTCTATAACTAATCCTTTAATTTATTCAACTCTATTGAGGCCATCCTATAAGGAGGAATAGAAATAGGCTTGGTGCCCGACTCAACATTAATAAAAAAGTCAATATCACAATCTAAAGGCATACTGAATAAATCCATAGGGAAAATATACACAAACTCATGGACAATACGAATAAAATCCAAATAAGGAAGTGAAGCAGCACTAAAATCATAAATTTGAGCCAAATAAGAAAAGCATCCCCTCTAAACCAAATGATAAGCCTGAAGTAAATATATCACTCTCTTAGTAACAATTAGGGAAAAAATGATAGGGAGATAACCAATCCATACCCAAGATGACATCAAAATCTACAATATCTAAGGCAATCAAATCTACCCAAGTCTCATGCCCAAAAAAAGTGACAACATAAGACTGGTGCACCCGATCCACCGCTAAAGAGTCTCCTACAGGGGTAGATATATGGATAGACATAGCAAAAGGCTCTCTAGAAGAATTAAAACCCAAAGCAAAATATACAGACAAAGAGAAGAAAGTGAACCTGGATCAAAAAACACAAATGTAGATCTGAAACAAACAAGGATGATACCTATGATAAACATGTCAAAAGCCTCTACCTCTGGTCTAGCAGATACAGCATAGTACTATCCATGACCACTACCTGACTGAGTATCCTGCGGCTACCTTCATGGGTACCTCTACCTCTACCTCGTACACCTTTAGCAGAACTTCTACCACTTACGACTAATGTAGAAGTAGCCCAAAAATATGATAGGGATAGTGTTTAGCCATATGGCTAACCTTATAACATACAAAACAACCTCGATTGACCGACTCAATAGAAAAAGGTATGGTTGAGCTAAAACTACCACCCAAAGCTACTGGAACAGAAGACCTACTACTTAAACCCTAAAAGGTTACTTGTACTGGTCTACCATAATACCCATAGAAACCTATAAAATCTTTAATTTGAGTAGTGTGACCTCTAAATTTGCCCTGATGGTGCACCCTCTTTGCTCCTCCCTGAGATGCTCGAAGAATAGACTCAGTTATCTTAACTTGATCTACTATACTCTGAACTGATGCCCCATACACTACCATCTAAGTCATAGCTATAAAAAGAAACATCCAACATATTTATGAACATCTAAATCTTTTCAAAAGAATATCTAGACAAGGCATAAAAGCATGTGTCATACCTCATAACATTTATGAAACCCAGCACCAGGTGATCAAACTCATCTCTTATCTGATCCCTCAGACTGAATGGCATAAACCTATCTAAAAGGCCACAGTAAATTAATCCTATGTCATCTCTAGAGAATTAAGAGGTCTACAACTATTAAGTGACATCCACTAATCACTAGTTGTATCTCTTAGCTGATATATAGTATAAGAAACCCCATGTGACTCATGAAAGCCAAGGTTATGCAACTTCTCATGATAATTAATCAAAAACTCACAGGCATCCTCTCATACAGCACCACTGAACCTTTGAGGACCCGAATGAGTTAATATTTCAAACCTTTTCTAATTCTCAAAAGACATCACTGTACTAGGAATAATAGAAGGCATAGTAAATCTAGATTGCTGAGATCCCCATAAGGAGGTAACATAAATGTAGGTTGAAATTCTGATCTCAGAATACCATACGCAAATTTCAGTACAAAAGAAGGAATAACACTCAAATTATGTGGAGTACCATGAGTATATATCGGTACCAATGAAGGATCCACACTTGAAATTGAAGGGACACTATAGGTAGGCTCTGGCATAGACGGAGGTACAATACTTAGAGCTAAAAGAACACTAGGTGCACTCAAATGATCACCCTCCAAATGGGTCAGCAAGTGAATCAACAACCCCTCCAAGATTGGGGTAGAAGAACTTTGTGGGACCAAGGTACGCCCTATATCTCTAGTATTCTTAACTTAAGGCTCAGGGAAAAGCCCTCTAGTGCTACCTCTAGATGGGGTAGATCCCCATGCCTGCCCACTACCTCGAGCCCATCCCCATCTTACAACTCGCCCTCTAGATTGAACCCTCTTCACTAATGACGGCTCTGTATATCTATCCTCATGGGATCTAGTCCTCACTATCTGCAGATATAAGTGAATATCATTAATAATGCAAGGTATGAAAGATCCATATGAAATAGAATAAACTAAGGAAAATTTCCTAGAGAATCTTATAGCCTCTAAAAAGTAGATATAGATATCTTTGTATCAATCCACGAGACTCTACTAGACCTCATGTTATTATAGTAATAAGACCAATGATACCTGGTTATTCTAATACCAATTTTTCACAACCCAAAAAATAAGGGTCATGATAGCACTTGTCGCAGCAAGACTTGATAAGGAAGCCAATTACCTAAACTGATATGAAATAAGAAATCAATACCAAAACCTAAGTCAAGGATTCTAAAATAAATTCATACCATAAAATGTGATAATAGCAGAAGTATATAACCAAAATAACCATAAGAATATCCCAAAACCTAGTGTCATAGTGTAAAAACTACTAATACATCTAGAATGTCAAAAGATATAATAACAGTCCAAAAGGATTAATATCTATCTTAGAATACAAAATAAGACACCAAATAGATAGGAAAGGGTAGTAGAACAACTCTGGAATCATAGACCATTAGCTACCTCGAATATACCCAAAGATACCGCCTGAATCAGCTAACATGTGGTGCACTCATACCTGAATCTACACTGAAAGGGCATAGTGGGGCTAAGTACGGTTCACTTGTACTTAGTAGGTATCATAGGATAACTAATCAAAGTAGAAAATAAACAACATAAATACATACTATGGGCACGTCACCTGCAATCAAAAAATGTCCCAAATGGTAGACCATACCATCTTCACTACTAGTTCTATAATATACATGTATACCATACATAAATACGTGAAACAAGCATAAATATATATGTATGCCATATAAAAGTATAAGAAAGAAGTGAAAATAGGAAAATATCACATCAAGGACAATAATACGATACAGAATGAGCATAATACATATAAAATGCAATGGAGATGATGATGGTGATGATATTATGCTCAAGGTTATTGCATAACCTACGTATATACCTACCAAGATATGCCTCCAAGTAGGATCCATGAGGTGTTCGCAACCCATATACAACCTAATATCCAATATCCATTACCATTATCCATAACTCCTCTCCGACATATTTATCCATAGAGGGTTTCTAAAAATGCCATAATTTATCAGAAAAGTCATTATTACTAATATTTCCACAGTGGTACCAATGTTTCATGAATTTATATAATATGAGAATGTAAATTCTCACAACCAACCAAAATGAGAATTTCCAAATCCAATATATATACCAACCATGTGAGCTAAAATCCACTCAATAATCCAACCATCCATAAATCCAGTGTAATCCAAATGTTAATAGAGTAAAATATACAATGATATGTCATTGATACAATGTAAACTCTCACCTAGCCTGTGATCAAAAAATATATCATCAACTAGACATAGACAAGTCCAACAACATATAAGACCCCTCACGATCACATATAGCAAATAATCCACAAGTCTCAAAACTACCAATCAAAATAATATAGGCCCCCATATAGGAACGACACAATAATGTATTCATTTTTATTTTTAGTTCCCACACCCTGAACATGATTTTATATCCATAAAAACTACCCAGCTAGTCTGAAGAAAGTTAATCTATAACCTACCTCAATTCCAAAATTGGTACAAACAATCCTTTAACACTAAACTTTCACCTCTTGCACAGATACAAAATCATCTAAAATGCATAAATAAGGAATCTATGTATTAAAAGAAATCCAATGATGCCCATATTGCCTATATCCTAGTCAAGGTCAAAAGTACCCTTGAAAAGTTTTTTTGAGAAAGAAGGGTACGACTGATTTTTTTGTCCAAAAATATAGTTCCCATAATTAAAGGAACTTATAGATAAAAGCCCAAGTAAAATGGATTAAAATTGGGGTTTTAATTGCAAAATTACAAATTTAGGATTTTTCGGCCAAAATGCCCAAATTCCATTTTTGAGTTTAAGTTTTAAAAGGATTTAAAGAATGAAAGAAAAGTGACTAAAATAGGAGTTTTGGAGCTTACACAAGCTTAAAATGGAAGAAATTTCCCAAAAACTCAAAACCTCAACTCCAAGTCTCAAAAATGGTGAAAATAGCAAAAATTGGGGATATAATCCACCCAGGGGTCACTTAAGCAACCGGGCATCGCTTAAGATACCCGTCTTATTGCATAAGTGACCAGTCTATCACTTAAGCAACATTCACTTAAGAGAGTCTGGTGTCGCTTAGGTAATGCTTTAGCTGAGAAGACAAGTCGCTTAAGTGATCAAAGTATCGTTAAGCGGTGCACCAGATGAATGGTGCACCAACTAGAGACTTAAAGAATTCCAAGTCTTTGCAAACTCCTCGAGATTCATTTAGAATCTTAATAACGCAAAAAAACTATGCTACTAGGTTAAATTTGACTCTCCAAACTTAATGGTGATTTCATATTTTTGAAAAAATATTATTTCCACAAAGTTGACCCCTAAAACCCAACCTTACAAGTTTCCAAACTGAGGATTAAAATAAGATATAAAAGACATGAAACCGCACTAACAATGTTACCAACCTAAAATTGATATTCCTAATATATTAGTGTAATTTGTTTTGTCATTTGACACACAGATCACTAAATATTGACCAAAGTTAACTAATAAGCCTTTATAACCACCAAAAATCTCAATCTCAAACAAATCACAATGAAATGCACTTTGAATCATGCCAATCATTCCCACACCCTAGAAATACCACTGAGAAATTATGGAAAGGGATAAAATGGTCAAATTACTCAGAAATAAATATTTTAAAAAATTACCAAAAATTAAGTCATTATAGATTCATAGTCCTTTAGGCACGTCAGGAATGTAACTTTAAATTCCACCATGATAGGTGCAACTTTGGTTTCATACCCTTATCTTTTTATTTATGTGTATTAGGGCTTTCGTTATTACTGATTATGTGCCTTGGTAGGTTTCTTTTAATTGTTATGTCCCTTGGTAGGTTTCTTTTGATTGTTGTGTGCCTTGTGTAGAATTCATGTTTATTTCACTAACCCCATAGATGATTTCATTTACTAGTGGATAGATTTAATCAGTGTTGGTATTTCCTTAGGGGTGTAGCATTTGGGTTTGATTCCTATTTACCTTGGAATATTGGCCTTCTTAAGGCCCAATAATGGTGCCTATTGTTGATGTTTGTTTTTGGTACCAATTACTCCTTATATGCATGTTTTTATTATTGGTATTACTATTTTAATTATTTGATATTGATCAATCCTTGCTTGATAGATGACTAGGCTAGCATTACCTAGTTAGAATTTCCTTTCTCCCAATTCTTATTTCTTGGCCTAGGCAAATAGATTAGTTGGATAATTTCTTTCTCATAGAGAGGTGAGGTTGGTCATTTTTCTCTTCTATTGGTGATGGTAGATTGGTTATTTAGTGGTATATGGAAGTGAAGGTAGAGTGTTCCTCTATGGTGTTGTTATGGTTTTAAGGTTAGCAATCTGGTTATACAACCAGTTTTTGAGATTGGCCAATTTGGGATTCATTCTTCCAGTTCGGCTAGTTCATCACTTCATAGTAGACTTGGTGTTCCAGTGTTGAAGTTTTAAACTTGCTTTTTAGGTTTGTTTGGTTCATTTCCTAGTGATAGCATAGATCTTGGACTTGGTATGGAGTTGGATACCCCATTCTTGTCATGATGGTGTTCTTGTTCTAGTTGAGTTAAAGAAGGTAGAGATAGATGATCTTTTCTATGACCACTTTTTTAGTTAGTAGGTTGGGTATTCATTGCTGATATGGGGCATTGGGTTGATTGTTTTTGGTTGATGTTGCATTTCTTTGAGTTGCTAGATTTTTGGCTATTACCAGTACCGTTTCCAGTCTTATTATGTTCTTGGTATGCTTTGATGATTCATACCCTCCAACAGATATAGATTTGATTAATTATGCTTTCAACATATGGTTTATCCTCTATTGTGATTTTTTTCTTCAGCTATATTTCAATTTTGGCTCTAGCAGGATCCAATGGGAAAAGGCCTAATTTTAGACCGTGAGGGTGAGTTAGGTATCTGTCTTTAGTTTAGGCTTGTTGGCTCAGGGTTGGAATCTTGACACTTTTTTATGGTGGCTTAGTGGTTATGACATATTTTGAGTATGGATGCATACCTATTTATAAGATTGGTTTGGATAATTGAAGTCGAGCGGTTCTACCTTATGGTTAAGATTTTAGCCGAGAGTTGTAGAGCTTGGGTTCACCTTTATTTCCAAACTCATGTCAGTTGATCATTCATTTATAAGCTGGCTAATCCTGTTACTTAGCTACCTATTTGGTATTCTTTGGTTCAAATATATTGTGATTGGTTAATGTCCTGGTGATAGCCCAATTTTACTTGATGATGGTTCCTTCTGCTCTTGACCTTGAATTTCAATTTTTGTCAAAAGGGCTTAGCATGGTTTTATCATAGTATTTAGACATGCTAGAGTGGATCATTTGGTATGAAGAGTTTATCCTTTGAACTCTTGACTGTCAATTTGAGGGTTATCCAAACTCATTATAGCTTTGGAGGTAGATTACAAACATCGGTCATCACCATTTGTGTGCTTAGGTAGCACCTTATGGGAATATCCTTATGCTGGACATTATGGATTTCAGTGAATCAACTTTAAATCTAAGAGGTTATGTGATGGAATTACATGAACAAGACTTGGATGGCCTTTTGCTTGGTTTGGAGTAGATAGCAGGTTTAAAAGGAAAAAGAAGGTTATAGTTTGATATTGAATTTGCCTGCATGATTCATTCCTTGAGTTTCCATTGGCTTGGATGAGTTTTCCTTGGTTGTACCAGTATCGTTGAGGTATCAGTGTGTTATGGTTTGGATTTACGTGCGTTAGCCATTTTTTGTTCAGTTAGAGGTCAATCGATTGTTGAGTTGAGTTTTGGTAGTTTGAGAAGTAAAATAAGGAAGTAGGTTGAAAAAGGTATACCTATGGCAAAATTCCTTCAAAGCATTCTTTCATCTTAGAGGTTATCTAGGGAGTCATGCTCTGTCATGACCCGAACTAGGGTCTGGCCATGACGGGTACCTCAAGTCCCACGTAGACCAGAGATCACCCCCTTCACCTAACCTAACCAGCATATCAACCACAAGTGTCGGATGAATTCTGAATATATAATAAGATAGAGCAATATAAGACTAACAACAACTCAAAAAATGTCTAAACCATCACCACCACACACTAAACCATCATACCCAAGTCCACAGTAATCCACAAAGCCTCTACAATCCAAAGTCAATAAAATGTCGGGACATGCCCCCGACAATAGCCAAAATCCAATTAGCCAAAATCCAAGTCTAACAAAGTCTATGACATAAAGTAAAAAGACCATGAAATGAGTACCTTCCAAACTATGGAAGGTCACCACTTCAATGTCAACTCACGATCCACTCGAACACTAGGTCACTAAACAAGAAAAGAAGAAGAAGCTTCGGTTCCTGTATCACGTAGGGATACAACATCCGGAGATGGATAGCGGTTTGGGCGCTAGCATATAACTTAGTGATAGAGGAGTAAAATAATGCCATCAATAAAACCAAGTCAAAGCATCATAGGCAATCACATGTATACATACATATATATATTGTGCTGGGATAGGGAACAAGGCTTAGCATAAACTTTGAAAACTATAACCTGGGCAGTGTAGCATAACCGTCATAAAACAAAGCACTCATGGGCTATATAGGTCTAGCTCTCCCCTAGCTGGAAGGGCCCTAGTACGTATAGCAGCACAAACCAGAGAATATCCATATCCATAGATGATATTATGGGGGACTCAAACCTCTCAGCATGATCAAGCTGACGTAGCACCAACGTATACAATGAGGGTACTCGAACCTCCCATTCATATATTCATTCGAGAGACTCGAACCTCCCAATCATAAAAACACCCACACTGGCTAGCGCAGTTTCCAGTGTTAGTCCTTTGGACTCTAATTTCACGTCTTGGCTACACATCCTACTTTAAATCCCAATCATACATCCTTTACATATATACGCAATCATTAGTCCAATTACTTACCCAAGGCATCCTGTTGGTATCGTCCTACCAACTTTACTTGCAAGCGTACAATATGCCATAGCCACTATCATTCAACATGGAAATTGAAAACATTGTCTATACAAGACATCAATCCAATTTAATATTTAGGGACTCAAATCCATTTAGCCATTTAAACCACCATGGTTACAATTCAAATCAACTTATGGCCAACAAGGCCTTCATGAAACCATTTACCAACCATTTATATTACTAGGCCAATGCCTTAGTTCAAATCACAATTCAATTAAATTTGTGGTCATCAAGACCTTTACAAAACCATTTGTCCTTCATTAACATTCTTATGACAAGCATTAGTTCAAAACACTACTCATCATGTGACAAAATTCTTCTCATAGACATTTTCACAAATAGGTTGAGAGCATACCATTATCAAATCATTATTCAAATAAAAACCTATCAAGTTAAGATTAACCATGACCCATTTATTAAAACCACAATTTCCACGCAGCCACATGTGTAAGACTATCATGAAAACATGTATAAACACAAGTGAAATCATGAGAGAACAATACTTAACATTAGACATTAAAACCCTCAACCAAGGATTTCAAAACCACCATTTATGATTCAAGAACAATGTTTAAAATACATGATTTTTATGAGCTAACAATGAAGGAAGAGTCACATGCCTGAGTTATGAAGATTCACAAAGAGATTTCGATTCTTAAGCCTCTAGATGACCACTTTGAGGAAACCCTAGCCCAATCTCCTTGAGAGGTTTCTACAGAGTTTTGAGAGTGTTTTGATCTTCCAAGTGAAGAATGAGGGATCAAATAGTGTTACAAGATATGGGATCTTAAGGGATTGGGGTGGTAAATGTCTAAAATACCGTCAGCTTAAAAGTTGTAAAAGACACATATGAGGTTACAGTTTGACCCCTTCACTCGTACCCACATCATACGAGTGGTACCTTCACTCGTATCTTGATCAGAAAGTTGGACATCCCATTCTGTCCAACATACAACTAGTACCCTTCAAGTCATACCCTAAGCAGAAAGTCAAGGCTAGACACTAAACAACATATGGTTTGGCATTATAGTTATCGTATTATGTACATACGACTCGTATGGAGTCTTCTTGTACCAAGAACAGAAATTGGCCAATATGACACTGATCAACATACGACTAGGGTCCTTGACCTATACCCACACCATACAACTAGTATGGTGAGTCGTATGATGCACAGAAGGTTCAAGACTCAGGAAATCTTGCAAGGGACAAAGTTTAGGGTGTTTCAGTCTCCCCCCCCCCCCTCCCTAAGGATCATTCATCCTCGAATGATGGGATGAGGCAATTTAGGCAAGATTTAACCCCAAACATCTCTACTCTTACCTTTAATAAAGAAAGCAAGACACTAAGAAATTTACATTTTACCTTTAACAAAGACATAAATCAAAGATGTCAAGAACAACACATACCTCAAGCACGATTTTCTGTAAACAGAAATAGGAATGGATACTTGAACTTCATGCCCTTCTCGGCTTCCCAAGTAGCTTTCTCAAACTTTTGGTTCCTCTATAAAACCTTCATTGAAGCCATGTCTTTCATTCACAACTGAAAAACTTTCCTGTCCAAGATCCTCACTGGGACCTCTTCATAGGATAAAGAATCTGAAATGCCAATGTCCTCCGAAGAGACAACCAATGAAGGATCACCCACACATTTCCGCAACGTAGACACATAGAATACCGGATGAATGGAACTCATGCTCAGGATAAAATTCAACTCATACACACATTACCAGCCCTTCTCAAAACCACATAAAGGCCAACATATAGGGGCTTGAGTTTCCCTGCTTCCTAAACCGCTTCACTCTCTTTATGGGAGATACCTTCAAGAACACCCAATCTCCAACCTCAAACTCTAAATCCCTTCGCCTCACATCCACATAGAACTTTTGGAAACTTTGGACGGTCTTAAGACTATCCCAAATTACCTTCACCTTTTCCATAGCTTGGTAAACCAAATGCAGGCCAAACACTTCTGCTTCACCAACCTCGAAACACCTAATAGGAGATCTACACCTCCTACCATATAATGCCTCAAATGGGTCCTTACCAAGTCTTGAATGGTAACTATTTTCATAAGAAAATTCAATAAAAGGCAAGTGCCGAAACCAAATACCACCATAATCAATCACACAGGCTCGCAACGTATCTTCTAAAGTCTGAATTGTCCTTTCGGCTTGCCCATCCAACTGTGGATGAATAGTCGTATTAAGACTCACTTTGGTCTCTAAACCATGCTGGAAAAAGCACCAAAAATGCAATAAGAACTGAATACCACAATCCAAAATAATCAAGATAGACACACCATGCAACTTTACAATATCCTGAAGGAATAATTTCATATAATCCTAGTAGAATAGATAGTCCTCACTGGAAAGAAGTGAGTAGACTTAGTCATCCTATCCACGATGACCCAAATAGAGTCACACTAATTTCGTATTCACAGAATATCAATAACGAAATCCATATTAATTATCTCCCATTTACACACCAGTAATTCAATCTCTTGAAGTAGCCCACTGGGCCTCAAATTCTCCATCTTTACTTATTGACATACTATACACTTAGCCACAAAGTTGGCTATATCCTTTTTTATATTATTCCACCAATACATATTCTTAAGATCATGATACATCTTTGTTGAACCGTGAAGAACCATAAATTGGGATTCGTGGGCCTCGGCCAAAATCCTTCCTTGCAACCCATCCATATCGAGAACACATAACCTTTCTTGGTACCTCAAGATACCATCTCCGTCGATCTCGAAGGCCATCATATTTTGCTTACCCATATCATCCTTGATCTTCATCAAAAGAGGATCTAATACCCATTTCTCCTTTATTGCCAAACCAATAGATGATTGCGCCACCTATTGCACCAATACACTGCCATCCTCAGAGTCCAAGAGAAGAACTCCAGGTTAGCCAAATGGTGAATATCCTTTACCAATTCTTGCTTTTCTTTGTCCATATGTGACAAGCAACCAATGGACAACCTATTAAGAGCATCAACAACTATGTTAACTTTACCTGGGTGGTAGTGAAGACTCATGTCATAGTCCTTCAGCAACTTTAGCCACCTTCTTTACCTTAGATTAAGCTCCTTTCAGGTAAATACATACTACAGGCTCTTAGATCAAAAAAGATATCAACATGCACTCTATATATATAGTGATAATATATTTTCAATGCGAAAACCACAGCTAACAATTCTAAGTCATGAGTTGAATAGTTTCTCTCATAGACCTTCAACTATCTAGATGCATAAGCAACCACCTTACCATGCTGCATCAACACAGCCCAAGACAACCCAAGATGCATCACAATAAACCACTAAAACCCTCGGTACCTCAGGTAGAGTGAAGACTGAAGTTGAAGTCAACTTATATTTTTAGCTTCTCAAAGTTACCCTCGCAAGCATCAGACCACAAGAACTTTATTTTCTTATGAGTTAATTTGGTTAATAGAGAAGCAATAAAGGGAAAGCTCTCCGCAAACCTCTTATAATAACCAGCTAAGCCTATGAAACTCTAAATATTAGTTGGAGTCGTGGGTCTAGGCCACTTCTTAACCACAACAACTTTCTAAGGATCCACCATAATCCCTTCACTAGACACGACATAACCCAGAAAAGTTATGGCATTCAACCAGAATTCATACTTGGAGAACTTAACATACAACTTATAATCATTCAAGGTCTATAATACAAAGCAGAGGTGACCAACATGATCCTTCTCATTCTTAGAGTACACTAAGATGTCATCAATGAAGACAAGGATGAACAAATCCAGAAATTGATGAAAGAGCCTATTCATCAAATCCATGAATGCCACGGGGGCATTGGTCAAACCAAACAACATTACTAGGAACTCAAAAAGCCCATATTGGGTATGGAAAGCTGTCTTAGTGATATCCACTTCCCTAATATTTGACTGATGATACCCAAAACAAAGGTCAGTCTTAGAGAAGAATTTGGCCTCCTGAAGCTGATCAAAGAGATGACAAATCCTCGGAAGGGGAAACTTATTCTTTGTCATCACCTTGTTCAATTGCCAGTAATCAATACACATCTAAAGAAAACCATCCTTCTTATGCATGAACAACACTGGTGCACCCCATGGGGATATACTGGGATGAATGAAACCCTTGTCTAAGAGATCCTTCAATTGCTTTTTAAGCTCATTCAGCTTAACTGGAGCCATTCTATACGGGGGAATAGAAATTGGATGAGTGTCCAAAATAAAATCAATACCAAAATCAATATCCCTATCAGGAGGAACACTAGAAAGGTCAAGAAAAGACCTCTGGAAACTCACTTACTATAGAAACAGAATGCAAAGTGGGACCTATTAAGGTAGAATCTTTAACCCAGACCAGATGATAGAGACAACCTTTGGAAATTAACTTCTGGCTCTAAGATATGATATGAACTTCACCTTAGGATCTAGGGAACCACCCTTCCACTCAATAATTGACTCATTAGGGAACTTAAAAATGGCCTTATGAGTTCGGTAATCTAAGGAAGCATAGGATAAACGCATCTAGTCCATTCCTAAAATAATATCAAAATCAACCATATCTAACTCTATCAAGTCCACTAGAGTTTCTCTACTACCAAAAGATACCACATACCCTCTATAGACTCTTCTGATAACCAGAGAGTCTCCTTCTAGGGTAGAAACAAAAAAAGGGTTTAACAAACATTTAGGACCAAAACTAAAATACACAGCCACAAATGGGGTCACATAAGAAAAAGAGGACCCCGAATCAAGTAAACAATACACATCACAGGAAAAGAGTTTTAACATACCAGTAACAACATCTAGAGATTACTCAGACTCCTGAAAGGTAGTGTGAGTATAAAGGCAGTTCCAAACATTATTAGAGCCATAGGTAGAACCTTTTGGTGGAAAAGATGTTGAAGAGGCAATAGGAATTCTATTTGTCCTAGAAACAACTCCAAAGGGACAATCCTGCTGCATATGACCAATCTAACCATATATAAAACATTGATTCCTCCCCTTCTCATACTAACCACAATGATGCTGACCACAAAATCTACAAAGAGGCTAGGATGGTGTGGATTAGGCCCCACTAGCCTGAGAATGGGCACCCTATGCTCTAGATATATCACCACCCTGAAAACATCTGTGTCCCAATGACTTTGGGTAGGGAGCACTATCTTTTGAATAAGATTTAGGACTATCCCAACTCTTCTTCTTTGGACACATCCCTCTCTTCTATTGGCCTCCACTATATTCTAAAAATCAAGACCTCTTACTCTGCCTCTCCCCAATCTCAGTTTGTTTTTTCTCCTATTCGATCTATTGCATTTACACAACCAAACTGGAGATGTCCATGTCCATGATTAAAAAGGCAACCTTACTCTCAAGAACCAACTCATGAGACAATCCTAAAGCAAATTTTCTTATTTGGGCCCATATATTAGATACTAATTTAGGAGCACACCAAGATAATTGATGGAATTTCAAAGCATACTCCTTGACCTCTATTCTCTCTTGCTTTAAGTTAACAAATTCTTCTTCTTTAGCTTCCCTCCAATCTTGAGGAAAGATATGGTCTAGAAATGCACTAGAAAAATCATCCCACAAGTCAAAACTAGCATCCTCACCTCTTAACTATTCCTACTTTTTGTAACACTAGTACGCCATATCCTTCAATTAGTAAGCATCAAACTCAACACCATCAACCTTTGAAGAATGCATAACCCGAAAGATCTTCTCTATCTCATCAATAAAGCTTTGAGGATCCTCCTCAACCTTTGTACTAGTAAATATCGGAGTATGTAACATCATAAATTTGCCAACTCTAGTGACCTCCGACTAACCCATAGTAGCACTAGCAGAACCAGACTATTACGACTAAGACATCACCAACTGATTCAACAGGGTAATAAAGCAATGAAACTCAGCATTAGTAACCTCCCCGGAGGCGACTAAGTATAAGTGTCACCCTTAGGAGTAGGATTAGTAGGGATAGATGGAACCCTATGAGGACAGTCAAATGCAGTGACCCTTGATTGGGTGTTGACCTCAGACGCTGGATGAACCCCATCTACATTATCCACAGATAGGACAAAAGAGTTTACATGAACATTAGATCTTCTTAGAGGCATGTTCTAAAAGACAAGCAAATGGAAATCATAACAATCCAAGACCTTAGACTCTATAGCCCAAAAATAAAACAACAAGAAAGGGAAACATTCCTAAATATCTCATTGCCTCTCTCTTATAAGTGTAGTGCACTACATACCTATAAAAGAGACTCTAATTGACACGGCATCATAGACACCCAATTGACCATGAACCTAGGCTTTGATACTAACTTTTTCAAGATGCAAACTAGGACCTGGCCATGATATGTACCTTAAGTCCTACGTGGATCAAAGATCACCCACTTCACCTAACCTAACCAACATATCAACCACAAGTGTCGTATAAATTCTGAACATATAATAAGATAGAGCAATATAAGACTAACAATAGTTCAAGAAATGTCTAAACCATTAATCACCACCACACACTAAACCATCACACCTAAGTCCACAATAATCCATAAAGCCTCTACAATCTAAAGTTAATAAATATCTAGACATGCCCCCGACAATACCCAAAATCTAAGTCAAATAAATGACATAGAGTAAAAAAACCATGAAATAAGTGCCTTCCGAATGGAATCTCACTATGTCAATTTCAACTCATGAGCCACTCAAACACCTGGTCACTATAGGAAAAAAAGAAGAAGCTTTTGTCCCTATATCGCGTAGGGATAAAGCATTCGGAGATGGTTAACTCTTGAAGTGCTAGCATGTAACTTAAGGATAGAGAAATAATAAAATGCAAGAAATAAAACCATGTGAAAGCATCATATGCAATCACATATATACATACACAACTATATCATGTCGGGATAGAAAACAAGGCTTAACATAAACTTTGAAACCATTAACCTAGGTTGTGTAGCATAAACATTATAAAACAAGGCACCCACGAGCTATATAGGTCCAGCCCTTCCCTAACAGGAAGGGTCCAGTGCGCGTAGCTTCATAAACTAGAGAATATCCATATCCGTGTATGCATTACAGGGGATACAAACCTCCTGATGTAATCAAGGTGATGTATCACCTATGTATACAATATGGGTAACTCAAACCTTCTATTTATATATTCATTTAGGGGACTCAAACCTCTCGATCGTATAGCCACCCATACCGTCTAGAGCGGTTTCCAATGTTAGTCCTTTGAACTCTACTTTCACAGATGGCTATACATCCTACTTTAAATCCCAATTAAAATATCCTTTACATATACACATAATAATTAGTCCAATTACTTACCCAAGTCATCCCATTGGTATCGTCATACAAACCCTACTTGTAAGCGTATAATATGCCATAACAACTATCATTCAATATTGAGACTCAAACCCATTGTCTATACCAAACATTAATTCAATTTAACATTTAGGTACTTGAACCCATTTATCCATTTAAACTACCAAGGTTTCAATTCACATCAACTTATGGCCAACAAAGCCTTTATGAAACCATTTACCAACCATTTATAATATTAGGTCAATGCCTTAGTTCAAATCACAATTCAATTAAATTTGTCATCATAAATACCTTTACAAAGCCATTCATCCTTCATTAACATTCTTATACTAAGCGTTAGTTCAAAACACTACTCATCATATGATAATTTTTTTCATAGATATTTTTATAAATAGGTTAAAAGCATACCATTTCAAGTCAAAATCCATCAAGTTAGGGTTAACCATGACCCATTTATTAAACCACAATTTCCATGAACCAACATGTGCAATACCATCATCAAAACATGTATAAACATTAGTTAAATCATGAGAGAACAATGCTCAACATTAGACATTCAAATCCTCAACCATGGATTTTAAAAACAACATTATGATTCAAGAACAATGTTCAAAACATATGATTTTTATGAACTAAAGATGAAGGGAGAGTCATACTCCTGAGTTACAAAAATTCACAGAGAAATTGATATTGGGTGATTTATGCACTCTAGTGTTACTGTTCTAGCTTATTTTGCTTTGTTTTTAGGATAACTTGAGTGATTAAGGTGTTAATATTGATATAAATAATCATATAAGTGATAAAGTGTGTGATTACGATGTGCAAAGTATATTCCAAACAAGTTTGGGTTTAATTGGATCACTTAGAGTTCAATTGATGAAACTAGTGTTACTAAATTAAGCTAGGTTCTTATCTAGTCTCTTTCGTTGGATTTTATTGTGTATAATGTGTTGTAAATGGTTTAATGGTGTAATTATATGTATAACAACTTGTTGGTAGTATGAGAAGTTCAAGTGAGTCAAGTATAGAGTCGAAACATAAAGTGGAAGATCATGGAGATCAGCCTAGTCTAAGCTCTTGTTTTTGATTCGTTGTGATGGATGTTGTGTTGTTTGAACCTCTAATTCGTACGGTGTGATCTTGTAGGAACTTTTGTGATCTATTTATGATGATATATAGATGAATTGGAGTCTATAAAACCAAGGTAAATACACCACAATGTCAAGGATGAATGGAGGAACGTCCAACACTTAACCAATTTTTGAGAAGAAATTCAAGAGAGGTTTCGCGATAGGGGCGCGTAGCGATCCCCATTTGACTAAAGTAAGACTTATGTAGTGAACCCTACTTGACCAAAAAAATCCTCACGTCATGACCCATAGTCAATTCAAGCCATCCTCGCATCGCGACCCCCCTCCAAACATGGCAAAAGTTGTATGTTGAATCCTATACGGCTTGGGCTTAGTTGTCTACTATAAATACATCTTTGTACATATTTTTATTCATATTTGGATGTATTAGAACATCAAGGAGGCCGAACTTCCTTACTTAGGTTTTTATCATCTTAATTTAGTTCATACATGTTCTTAGTCGTTAATTACAAACAAGTGATTACGATTATGACTATGTGTGGCTAAACTCCCTCTTTCCAGGTTTGAAGCCGAATACATGAGTACAATGGTTTTGATATTAGTTCATTTATTTTCTTATCATTTTTGGTTGTGTTTTCAATCTTATTGTAACTATTTTGATGCTTGATCACCCTTAGAATACACCTATTGTCAATCTTGTGAACTCGCGAGAGGGAATTGGGAGATAGATTATGGGATTGGACAATGTATGGTATGTAGTCTTTTATGAAATAAGGAATATGGATTAGTGTCTAGGATAGGGATGTACGTATATTCCTTACTTAATTAAAATGTAGGATGATATCTTAAAGAACTTAATTGGATTATTACATCCCCGCTCAATAATGTAGGTGCAATATCCATATTAGGTAATTGGTTAGAGGCCGAGAGACCATGATCATGTGATGAAACCTACGAATATACAACCAAGATTAGTGAATTGATGAATGAAAGTCAATAACATAGTACAATTGTTCAAAGTGCTTTAACCCTGGGTTTTACTCCTATTGATTGTCCAAGATCTTTACTTTACGCACTATTTACTTTACTTGCAATTTATAAACTCAAATCTCTATTTTGGTTACGTTTGGACCAGTTAAATCTAAATTGTGAACTGAAATCGAACTGTCATTTATTAGGCCACTTTACTACTTGATAAGACCACGTACACTTTCGTGTGTACTTGGGTGCTATCAAGTTTTTAGCATCATTGTCGGGGACTTGTTATTTGGTAACTATTTATTTTAGTTTTACTTTTATAATTATTTGGTGTTTTTACACTTGGTCTTGGTTTTTTGATTGCAGGAAACAGGTTACAAAAGCTGGAAAGGGATCAGGGCTTGGTTGAACCAAGCATTGAACCTGAGTAAATTTTTCATCAAAGAAGGAGAGAAGCACACCTTCTCCCTCAAATTCTGCAAATCCAAGAAAACTAAGAGAATCCTGCTATAATAGTTCAGAAACAACAGACACACAAGATGGTTTGAGAAGTGGCAGTCCTACTTCCGATGAACTTAACTTCCCCAATTCAAATACCAGCTGTTAGGGGGAATTTCAAGTTAAAGCACAACATGGTGCAGCTTTTAATCAACAGTGGATAATTTACAGGGCTTTCACACAAGAATCCATAAGTCCAATTACAGACTTTCATTGAGCTTAGCCAGAAAGTTCCTCATCTAATTCTTTTCATCAGGCAACACTGCGAGACTATACAGTGAAATAGTGAGCTTCAAATAGAAGCCTGGTGAAAATCTATATCATGCTTGGGAATTCTTCAAGGCCCTTCTTCGGGATTGTCCAGACCATTTATAGTTTAATGAGGTACTTGTTCATACTTTTGTAGAAGCTCTTGATCACAATACGAAGATTTTTCTAGATTCAGCCGTAGGTGGTCAAGGGCTGGAGTTGACTTATCATAAGTTGTACACATTGTTGAACCACATAACATAAGGAAATCCAAAGTGGTATTTAGATTCAAGAAGTTCCACAAAAAGAATTGCAGGTGTATTAGAGGTATACCAGTTTACTACCTTATCAGCTTAGGTTACGGCATTGCAGAATATGATAAACACTCAGTTTAGCAGGCTGAAATTGGGAGCTCCAAAACCTGCAGCCACAGTCAATGCCATCCAATAAACTGTAGTTGGTATGAAGTTTTCAATAATAGTGGTCACGTAGTAGCTATGTGTGCATCCAATCCATAATCAGTGGTGTATGTAGGTAATGCTCAAAGGCCAAATTATGATAATGCCTATAATATGAAGTGGCAGACTCAGCCTTGGAATGTGCAACACCAACAAATTCGGCAATTATAGGCATAAGGGAGTCAGTCAACTAGAAACATAGAAGAGATGTTGAAGCACCTTCTATCTAGTCAGACGCAATTGGCTACAGACATGAAATATTTGCAAGCATCTCAGAGAAGCTTAGAGATTCAAGTGGGGCAACCGCAGCAAGCATGGAATATTAGGCCCCAATGTGGGTTGCCAAAAGATACTGAAATCCAAAGAAGGTAATCGCAATCACCTTGAGGAGTGGTAAAAAGCTTCAAGGAGAACCTTTAAAGGCAACTAAGTAGGTAGATACTAATGTGGTAAGCCAACAGGTTCCTGAAGAAGTTGCTGAAAAATTAAAGAAGTCTGAGCACTTGAAAGAAAAAGTTTTTGCAGAAGAAGTAAAGAAGACACCGCCACTACCATTTCATCAAATGCAAATTAAAGTGAAGGGGGACGCAATGTTCAAAAATTTCTTTGATACATTCAGTGAGCTTCACATTAACTTACCTTTTTTATATGTTTTGCAGGGTATGCCTAAGTATGCAAAGTACTTGCGGGATGTGGTTGCAAATAAGATAAAATTTTAGGATATGAGGGTAATAACACTCACTGAAGAGTGTGGTGTTGTAATGACACAGAAAATCCCCAAGAAATTGAGAGATCTAGGGAAGTTTACTCTCCTTCCCAATTGGGAGTAAAGTGGTCCACACCTTGAATGACTTAGGGGATAGCATAAATTTTATGCCCCTATCTCTATTTGAAATATTAGGCTTGGGAAATCCTAAATCGACTAAGGTGGTTTTACAGCTGGTAGACGAATCCATGGCACATCTGAAAGGAATTATTAAGGATGTCCTCATAAAGGTTGATAAATTTGGTATTTTGACTAACTTCATTATTCTTGATTTTGAGGCAGACGAACAGGTACCAATCATCTTGGGGTGTCCATTCTTAGAAACTAGAGGAGCGTTGATTGATGTTAGAGAAGGCATACACAAAATGAGGGTAGAGGATGAAGAGGTGTTATATGATGTCTACAAAGCACCCATACTAACATCCCAATATAATGATTTGTGTATGATCAATATGATTGGGGGATGAGTGTGTGGTGTTTATCCCACCAAAGACCTCTTTTGACTACCTGATTGAGCAGCCAAAGCTTCTACCGCCTAAGCCTAATTTGATGCTAATTGATGAGCCTGAAAAGGCTAAAGTTGAAAAAATTATTGCTCTTGAGAATTCACACCCAAGAGGGGTAAATAGAATAAGGAGATGGAGACCAAGCATGAGAAAGAGAAGAAAAGAGAACGACTAAGGCGTTAGTTGGGTCGTGCCCCGATACTAAATTAGGCGTTACTTGGGAGGCAACCCAAGTTAAGTAGGTATGTATTATTTTTCAATTTTTAGTTTTTATTTCACATAGTTTTTTTTTTTGATTGATTCGCAGGTTATTGGAAAGTCTGAGTATCAAAAACCAGAGCTAAGGAGCATGGCAAAGAATGAGTATGGGGTCCCTGGATCCTCTTGATATTTAATAGATGCTACTAGCTAGGCTTAGAGGCCTCAGGGAGTATTCTATATCTTACTTTAAAGTTCACTTTAGGGACAAAGTAGATGTTTAAGTGTGGGGTGGGAAATTCCAAATTTTAGGCTCAATTTAAATAAAAGAGATTTTGATCCTTGAGCCTGTAGATGACCACCTTGAGGAAACCCTAGCCCAATCTCCTTAAGAGGTTTCTAGAGAGTTTTAAGAATGTTTTTTTATCTTTCCAAGTGAAGAATAATGGACCAAATAGTGTTACAAGACGTGGGGTATTAAGGGCTTGGGGTAGGAAATGTCTAAAATACCCTCGCTTAAAATCTGTAAAAGACTCATAGGAGGGTACGGTTTGACCCCTCTACTCGTACCCATATCATATGAGTGGTAACTTCACTTGTATCTTGATCATAAAGTTGGACACCCCATTCTTCCCAACATACGACTTCATAACCTAACTAGTACACTAACTATATGACTAGTACCCTTCAAGTCGTACCCTAAGCATAAAGTCAAGGCTAGATACTAAACAATATATGGTTTGGCACTATACTTCTCATTTCATGTACATACAACTCGTATGGAGTCTTCTCATATGAAGAATAGAACTTGGCCAATATAAAACTGACCAACATACGACTAGTGTCCTTGACCCATACCCACATGATACAACTATTATAGTGAGTCGTCTAATGCACAGAAGATTCAAGACTCAGGAATTTTGCATGGGCCAAACTTCAGGGTGTTTCATACTCGATGCATGCGAGCTCAGTACATCATTTCTTCAAGTTTTTCCACTCTTCCTATCCATTAATTTTTGAATACAAAAGACCTTTTAGTAGTGTATATTTTAATGACCCTCTAGGTTATTTCCTCAATTTACTCATATTTTGTGTATTTTGAGCCTTCCCATAGAGGCTACAGGTCATTTATGACTTGCCAGAATTATTGGATCATTTATCGGACAGTCTATTTGGGTTTTAGGCTCGTTTTCCTATTTTGAAGATCTCATTATTAAAGAATTAGTCTCATGCCAAAACTCCTAGTAAATGACCTTAGATAAGAATTCTAATAGCGTCTTCAACTTTGGAACATTGATTTTAGTCTGGGGGACCCTTGGTTCAGGTTCCAAGGCTTCCAAACTCATTTTGGGCTATTAGTGGATTATATAGAAAAAAGAACTATAAGTGTGGTCCCTACATTTAGTCAAGAATATATCTAATGAAATCTTTAATGGTTCCATTGAGTCCAGAACGTCGAATTTGATATGGTTACATAGTTCATTTGCACATATAGGATTTTGAATGAATCCCGAGGGGTTGGCAGAGAATTGGAAGATTTTCCAAGTTTGAACTATATACTAGTTCAGTTGCTATCAAAATCCAAGGGTCGCGATCATGGTACCCTTGGCAGGAGAATAGATGAGATTACGAGAAGAGGTGTTGCGATCACAATACCTTGTGCAGTCATTAAGTAGTGCAATTGCAGGGCATGATTTGCGATCATTAATTACTTGTTCAGACACTGAATGCTATGATTGCAGATCTTGATTCATGATAGAAGGACCCGAGTACCTGGTATGGGCATAAATAGACCCCTTAAGTCACTATTTCAGCCATTTCTCACCTATTTCTTGAGAGCATAAACCCTAAAGAGTGATATTAAGTGGTATTGGAGCTTATGGATGATGTGGGGAGCGTGGATAACAATTATTCTGTGATTTCCCTTTGAATTCATGGTAAGGTTGCTTTGATTTCATGATAAATTCTTAGAAATTTGTACTTTGATTTCTTATACTTTAGGGGTTGATTTGAGACCCGATTTTTAGTCCATTTGTGCTGAATTTTTTAACACAACTTCCTTATCCTTCGGGGGACCTTACACAGGTTTAATTTTTAAAGGTCCCTAAGGACCTATTTTTGACTTAAAATATGACCGTACCCGTTATATGGAAATATGGGTCTCATTTGACTCTTAATGATGTGTATATAATTATTTTGATAGTGTAGTGGTGACAACCAAGCTACATATCCTCTCAGAAGATGATATGGTCGCTGCCAAATATAGTAACCCAATAAAGATTAGGGTATAATCCTAAGGGAATATATGGAATTATGGCTCTCAACTATTGTAATCGATGGGAGGAACTCGATAAGTAAATGAGGGGTTTTGAGTGTCAAGGTTGAACAAGTGACAAGTATCAACTTTGGTTGTAATCAGTCGTGAGTGAACACTAGGATTGTGTTCCCCTTGGCTTCTCAACTTTATAGGCTTATCATGCTATGTTGGACCGACCTAATACCTTGCATGCAGAATCAATAAGTTATGTACTGCTCTACAATCTTCTGGATAAGTAAAAGGATTTTAGCCTTTACCTTCTGAGCCTCCGGATGTAGCCTTTCTAACCCTTATCTTGATCTCAATTAACTATTATCTTTTGAGTCTCTACTTATTAGATGAAACCTAACCATATTAATAAGATACACCCTAGAAGCGTGGATCAACAGTTAAACTCTAAATTAATGTTGTCTTTATCTTTTCCTAGACACTACTCTTTTGGAGTAAGTAGAAATAATCTAGGCGGGATCCTAGCATGTGCACTCCTTAAGAAAACTATTACATTAAAGATAAAGCAATATATACATGGGTATCAGTTCAGAACAACAGTAGCACTTTCCCTACTTCGTCAACCTACTAGGGTTTTCACAACCCTAGCTATGGGTTTTTAGCCGCTCATACTTGTGAAGTAATCAATGAAATTCATGATTGAAACCATAGATAAAATCACAATAATAAGAAGTAGAAAACCCACAACCATAACTGAATTAATCAACTGAAGTCAATTCAAGAGAATCCCAAGATCAAAATCTAGTCTTGGAATCAAAATATGTTTTTGAATATCAAATGTGCATAACTCCTACTAAAAAACACATAAATTATATTTATAGTACATGAGGAAACCCTAAAACCAAAGCGTAAACAAAATAGGAGAAAACAAGGCAGGTGGCCACTTATGGTCTCTACTTGTGCCCTGACCCTAGGTGTAGGTAGCACTTGGGGCCTGCAGGGTAGACATAAGTAGTGACTACAAGTGCTAGGACAAAAAAATCCCTGCAGGTCAGCTCTTGGTATTTTGGACTTCTAGCACTTTCTTTGACCATATGCGGTCCATAAGTGCTACTTACGGTTCACATGTTGATTTAGCAAGTGCCAGGAGTCATCTTTTCAGCTCTTCTTTAGTTCAGAACATGTTTTTATCACGAACAAGCCGAAAAGCATCCCGAACATCCCTAATTGCTCCAATAAACCTTTTTCATTTTTTTTTACGAAATTAGCATCCAAAACATACCCAAAATGCATCATATCTAACACCTCAAAAACTGGCATATTTTTCTCGTTTTAAGCATCAAAAGTGATATATTTCTATGACATATCAACACCCTTAACTTTGAATGTTTGCCTGTCCTCGAGCAATATAATACAACAAAACAAAAACAGCACTTAATTAGGAGAATCTAAGTTATTCAAGGTAGTCAATCAACACTTTTAAGCTCAAAACACAACACCCCCTTCAACCTCACTATTCAAAACCAACTATGTATAATACTAAAGCACAACAATCTGACACAATGGGACAAAGTATGGAAATACGTAAGCAACAGACAGCCACACATATGTACAAGTGACACTATTGAAAATAAGCAAATAGATAGAAATATGACTCAAGTGCCCTTCACAATAAAGATGTCCCACTTACTCTTATAAAATAATACATGTCAATGCAGGGATGGTTAAGAGACACCCACACTTAGAAGAGAAGTTGCAATTAATGTGCATCAAATACCATAGGCACTCCCTTATTTTATTTACCTTAGTTTTCAGCTAGTCAAGTTTGGATCACTATAGGACTTTTCTCGGCTTGTAATGTAAGCTTGGGGCTGGTATAGTACATATGGAAATGTCAAGTGACTGAGCCTCCTTGGCACTACACTAACCTTGGGGTCTCACTTACTAGCCAATTTCCTTTTATTCTACCCTTATATCTCCCTTTTTATTTCTTATTACACATTCAGGTTGGGTGTGGTCTTTTATTCTTTATTTTTTACTTTTCATAATTTTTCTTTTCTTTTTTTTCTTTTTCTACCACACCCATCCCTACAAATATTTTATCTTATTTTACCCTTCTACATACCCACTTTCTATTATGCACCCCTATGATAGACACCCTCAACCTAGGCATTTTTCCTGAGTTGAGGTGCACAATGTCTAAGAAGGATCAGGGCCAAAATAGGTTCATTCTAACTCAAATGGGAAGGTGAATAGGTGAAAACAAAGAAAAATAGTCTACAAGGCTCAAAACAAGAATCAATGGATACAATTCACACATGGAAGGTCATTTAGGCTAAAAGTTGACTAAAATAAAAAATGACCTATGATCCTTTCCAAACCTACTACTTTTCAACCTAGGCAAGACTAACCGGGCAAGTTCTGAATTCATCACACAAAGGGAACTAAGTAGCATCACACACACACATAGCGCTGAGTCAATATTACAAGCTACTATGTATCTAGTTCATGCAATTTTCAGCAAGTGATCATCATGTCCCTAATCCTAATGCCATAACAAGATCCACAATATTCACACCTATACATATTCACACAATCTAAAACACACATTTCTAGGGGTATCATTTTTCTCAAAAATCCATAAAAACATGACAACTGCCCTAAATACTTAAAAATTTCCTAATTACACAAAAATAACACACAATACAAAACAAAACACAATATTACACAAATTATCCTAGACATATCAGTTCTACAATCATACCGCAGCCGACAGAAAAAGAAATACGGTAATAAAAACCCATGGCAACTATGGTATATACCACCCCCAACTAAAAAACTATATATTAGCCTCAATGAACAAAAATAAAACTAAACAAAGAAAAGTGAGAACATACCTGGGATGCACTAGGCACTCGTGTCATGAGTATTCCCAGATGGGGGCATATTAGCTAGAAGAGGAGGTAGTTGTGGAAGCCCTCTAACAGATGATGCACCCACAACTAGATCTATATACCTCTGCCTATCAATGACTACAGTCTCTATGGAATCATGCCTGGCCTTTTTAACAGCCTGGTCATATGGCATAGTAGGATTCTACAAGTCTCCATTGTAACCTTTCTTGGTCCCAAGTAACATGACCTCAACATCATCCTTCACAAAGAAATAAACTATCTAGGTGCACATGGAGGTGATATTTGGACCATTGGAGGTATAACTGAGGGAGTGGATGCTCCATGTCTCTCTGTGAGAGAGGCTACCTCTGCTCGTAATATATCAAAATCCCCCTTGTCTGGGCTAGATCTGGCATATTTATCTCATTGAGATATGTATTAAAGTCACCACATAGCTTAGATAGTGCAGCTCTCTATGAGGCCTCTCATCTGGCCTCTATCTGCTCTAATCTAGTTTGAACTCCTAATCTCATCTACTCTTAGAGGGTAGTTATCTCATTCTCGACAACCCTCAATCGAGTATCAATGGCCCTCTAGCTGTCTACTAAGATCTATAAGAAATCATTAGATATAGTTATCATACCTAAAGTAGGAGTTATAGTGGATGGGTGAGTAGGCTCTGAAAATACGTTAATCGGCTTTGAGGTCAAAGTCGGGGCTAATGAAGAAGTAACTAGTGTCCTCTTGCCCTGCATACTTGAATTTGGAGCCTCTCTCTGCTTCCTTATCCTCATACCAACACCCACACCCATATTGCCTACATGTATATGACCAAGCTCTATGGAAATAGTTGGGCCTTCAATCTGGGCCCTAGGTACTACGACTACCTTTACATATCTCTTGGGAAGGTTAGGGTATGCCAGACCCTTCATACACTTTGTCTGTACAATAGTTGTAGCATATATGACTTCTCTATAAGGGTTTTATAATCAGGTGTGAGTCGTATGATGCAACTCATATGATATCCTATGTCTCAACTAGGTAATTCTTTTCTACCTAGGGTACGGTTTATGGGTACCAATCATATGATTGGGTATGAGTAAGACTTTGGAGTCGTAGATTAGTCAGTGTGGAGGTTGGGATTCATGTTAGGGTACATGTGATGGGTACCACTCATACCCTAGGGTACGAATAGGGGGTGGTCGTAACCTCTCATGAGAATTTAATACATTTTAATTTGCGAGTATTCTGGATATTTCCCCTTATAACTTCTTAGGACCCCATATCTTAAAACACCTTTTAGGACTTCATTAACCTATTTGCAATCAATCAAATATTCTAAACTCCCTCAAAAATCTCTCAAGTCTCTTAGGATAAGCAAAAGGTAGGGTTTCCTTCTAGGTTATCAATTGAAGATCATAGGGGTGATTTATTCTTATTTTATTATCAATCTAAGGCATGTTACTCCTCCCTCATTGTTAGTTCCAACTAGAGGCATGTTTTATGAATTGTTTTCATGGCATAATTGTTGTATAGTTTTTGGTTTTCAAATATATATTGGTGGTTTTGGTTATAAACACTTGGTTATGGTTTTCCCATGTTTCAATTATGGATTTACATGTTCTAATAGTCGTTTGGACATTTGGTTGCATGGGAATAGTTAATTGGTGCTTGGTTTCAATTTTGGAAATACTATGCCCTCAATGTGTTTGATAAAATGCCAATGAAAATGCTTTTACTACATTTTTAGAATTTTTATTGAACTATTGCATGCTATAATTTAGTAATAGAACCCTAAATGGTTTAAATGGTTTGAAATAGTTAAATAGTAAGGTATGGAGGTCGTGGTTGGTCTAATTAAAAGCCTTGTAGGGTACAAGGGAATCCCCTAAGCAAACTTAATAATGATCACTTGTGGGGTACATGGGATTCCCCCAAGTCAACTTAATAATGTAATCCATGGGTACATGGTAATCCCTTCTTCTTAAAAAGAATGGCTAAGGACATTGCGTGAAATCTATAGTCAGTATGATGACACCACTACTTATATCCTTGGTTAATAATAAATGGAATGGCGGTTTATCTATGTGGTAATGGTTTTAATTAGGCAATAATGGCAGGGTGTGATAGCTAACTGTGAAGGTGTGTATCTAATAGACAGACACTAGAAACTCATATTTATCGAGATAAGGATTAGTCATGGTGACCATATATGATATGAGGTACACGAGAATCCCCTAAGTACACTTATACATAAGTATCATAGAGAGCGAAGGGTACTCGAGAATCCCCTACTCCTATGGTATCTCTGATTCATGTGGCTACATACATCAGAGCCCATTCAAGGGGTTACACTGGACCCATATAGCCCGTGGATGGTTCTAGGATGGTTAAGTTATACAACCCAGGTTAATGATTGTAAAGACATTCTAAACCCAGTTCCCTTTCCCAGTATGATTATATATATATATATATATGTATAGTTGTGAATGTATATAGCTGGTTTACTTGGTATTAAAGGTTGGAATTATTTTATCCTTACCTGGTACTTACTAGAGTTCACGCGCTAACTCGGCTTTAGGAAAATGTATCCCTACACAATGCAGGAACCAGGCATTCTACTCTTCCTACTTATTGATCGGATTTGGGATCAGCTCAGTTGGATTGAAGTGGTGAGCTTCCATATTTTGGAAGGATCTATTTCATATTATGGATGTTTTTACATTCTTTGGTCATTTCATAGACATTGGTTTTGGCTAGGGTTAGGGGCATGTCCCAACTGGATATTATTTTATTTTTGGTTAGAGGCTTTGTGGAACTACTATAGGTTGGAATAGGTGGTGTCGGTATTGGTGTTAGCCTTGGTATTGGCATTGGTATTGGGGATGATACCATTGGATTGTATTAATGATTGTTCCACCCTTTTATGTTATGGACTCATACTTGGTTATGGTTATGGTTTTGGTATTGGTTATTAGATGGGTATTAGATGTTTGGACTCACTTGGGTTGGTCACGGTTATGGACCTATCCCAAAGTCTGGATTGGTACAAATATATTATCTTGTTATATGTTCAGAATTCATTAGACTCAGGGTATGTACTTTGCAGTTAGGTTGGGTAACGGGGGTGGTCCCTGATCTTGGTTGGACATGGGATGCCAATTATGACAAGGCCGCAGCTTGGGTCGTGTCATTCAGTCACAGAGGAAAAAATGTGGGTGGTCTTGGAATCTTTCTTATTTCCTGCTCAATAATCATGCCCTTACCTCTTTTCTTAGCAACTGCATCATCACCACTTATTTCCTTCTTGGCTCCATAATAGTGTCTCATCAATATCAGCTTCTGCAGTAGGCAATGGGGGTTCTATAGTCATAATACCACTCCTTATGGTAATAGAAATAACATGACCTTTATTTTTTGAATTCTACATAGTGTTGCTTGAAAAGGTACCTGACTGCCTCTGGTTTAGAGTTGCTGACATCTGCCCAAACTGGTGCTCCAACTAATAGCAATAGTATGAGATTTGACCTTTTGGGTCAACCCTGAAATTTCGACCTTAATCTCCTTAAGGATGATCTCCAGATTTTCCATTCCTTTCACCAGCTTAGTCAGCATTTCTTCTATTCTAGATTTTGTATCTCTTCTGTCGGGTGAAATGTACCTATCTCCCTTCTCTCTATAGTCATCTTTTTTTCTCCATTTACAGGCTTGCTATCTACTATGGTCTCTATATCTGTCATAGTAGTTTTGGCCTTGGTCCCCTTGCCCTTAGGCTCAAAAACCCACCAACAAATGATCCAGATAATTTGTTTCTTTCTTTAATTCTAACTCGCAAGCTTTGGAAGTTGACCTCTTTGCTACAGCTGCGTTTACTTTCATAGAATTCACTGCTGCAAACTTCTTTTCTAGTAACCCTAGATCAATTCTTAGCAACGCAATCTCTAGCTCTATTGAGTCATCATCTACTCTCTAGTCGCAAGAGGCACTAATAGCTTATGCACCAGATCCCCTCTCAGCCTTCCAAGTTTTCCACCCCCGGTTAGTAAGTGATATCTGATCTAGCATTTTTATAGCTGCCTCCCAATGTAGTCTAATAAAGGATCCTCAAAATATGATGTTTTCCATAGATCTAGAGCTGATGATAAAGGCTCTGCAGACTATCTCCAATAAGCTCATCCCTTATATCCGATGGTTGGGCCCTATACTCAGTCTCTTCTTGAACCTAAAATATGCCTCGTACATAGATTCTTACTGAAACTTCCTAAATTATAAATCTCATCCTTAAGTTGTAACATCCTAGATGAAGGAAAGAATTGGTTCAAGAATTGTCTGCGCAACTCGTTCTATGTAATGATAGAGCATCTTGGCAGTTCCTTTAACCATAAATATGCTTCTCCTGTAAGTGAGAAGAGGAACAACCTTAGTCTAAGTACTTCTTGATTCACCCTTATATTTGTATATGAATTGTATGTACCGATGAAAGCAGTAAGATGTAAATTTGCATTATCTGTAGGCAGACCAGCAAACACACTCTTCAGATTTAAGAGTTGGATTATTGTGCTCATTATGTCAAACTTGATACCTAGAGGTAAAATAGGAAGAATAATGGCTCTAACCTCTATCGAATCAATGTATCACAGATCTTCTTCATCATCTATATATGGATGCACATACTTACATGATGGGATTACTTGAACACAGGTACCTCTCACTCTATTCTAATTGCCACTAAGTGATGTTCGATTGTCTACTTCTTAGCTCTGTTCAGCTAGCTCTACCTCCCGAACTACCCACTGAGTTTCTTATGATGACCTCCTATCATTCTCGACTTGAGATAAAAGTTGATCGGTCTATCTATCAACAATATCATGTACTCATTCGAGAGGAGGGAGAGGTACAACATCACAAATCCCTTTAGGATTATCATCTTTTTCTGTTCCACCATCCGGCTGGGTGTTTGCATGATCCTCTCTAGATTCAGATTCGTTGGTAGTAAGGGATTGCCTCTAGTATTTGATCTACTTTGTGATCTAGGAATACACCGGAGTATGCCCAACTAAAAACAAAAAAAAAAAAACCAAAAAACTGCAGCAACTTCAAATTATAAATCAACACTGTATTCCCCGGCAACAGCGCCAAAATTTGGTGACATCCAAGCTACACCTCCTATTAGAAGATGATACGATCACTACCAACTATATTAACCCAACAAAGTTTGGGGTCGAATCCCAAGGGGATATGTGGAATCTCAGTTCTCAACTGTTGTAATCAACGAGAGAAATTGGAAAAGTAAATGGGGAATTTTGAGTATCAAGGTCAAACAAGTGTCGAGTATCAACTTCGATTGTAATTCGTCGTGAGTGAACCCTAGGATTGTGTTACCCCTAGTTTCTCAACATTGTAGGCTTATCATGTTATGTTGGACCAACCCGATACTGCTATATGTAGTTTTGATGACGGGTAGCTAAACTATAAAGGACCAGGTCCCTGGCTGTTCAAGGTACTATACAACTGGCACGTGTTGTCTGCATAGTTTTGTCCTCTTGTGTAACAAAATTGTAGGTCTTATTTTATATTTATTTGGATAGCTGGTCTAATGATATTTTAGCTGTAATAATCACTCAGCTATAAAAGAAAAGAGACACCTCTTTATCAAATGGTCTTTTCAATTACAAAGAGTGAAGTGAGGTAGAAAAAACTTCATTTCAACACTGTTCAAGTTCTTAGTCATTTATGTGAGCTTAAATTGAAATTGTTCTTGAGTGAGTACTAATTTGTAACTAAACTACTAATTTTAAAGTGTAGTATTTTTGTTTGTTGATAGAGGCTCTTAGGTTGAGTTGCCTAAGCTTGTAACTGATTAGAGTTAATCAGTAGAGATGGTCCTTGGTAGAGTTACCAAGATGAGATTTTAGTAGAGTTGAAACTAGCAAAAGGAGCCTAGATTTGGGCTAAAATCTAGACTGTAATCAGGAGTTTGATTATAGTGGATTTCTTTAGTGCTTGTGAGGGCAAGCTGTAGTTTTTCCCTTCCTGGGTTTCGATATAAGAATCTTGTGTTTTTACTCTTCCTGTACTGTGTCTTACTTCTTAGTTATTTTGTGTACTTTTCCTAGGATTGATTATGAGGGACCTAGTCCCTCACTGCGTGGTTCAACCCTCAGTGTTTCAACAATTGGTATCAGAGATTGATCACTCTAAAATGTTCACACCTAGAGTATCTTGGTTAGCATAGTTGCTCCACCTAATTAGAAGAAGGGAAATCTACTACTGGACCACCAAGATTTAATGGGCAATATTATGGGTGGTGGAAAACTAGGATGTTTGACTTTATTATAGTTGAAGATAGTGAACTAATGGACCTCATATTCCTATTAAAGAAGTCAAAGAATGAGAAATAATTAGAATGGTTGTTAAAAGCAAGAGAGAGTATGATGATGAAGATAGAAAGAAAATTGAGAAGAATTATAAGGCCAAGAAATTGCTTGTTTCTGGCATGAGACTGGATGAATACAATAGAATTTTAGCTTGTGAAACAGCTACAAAAATCTGGGACAGCTTGAAGATGGTTCATGAAGGAACCACTGATGTTAAGGATTCTAAAGTTGACATGCTGACTACCCAGTATGAAACCTTCACTATCAAAGGAGAGACAATACAGGAAATGCATACAAGAATCACTTCCATAAAAAATGAGCTACATTACCTAGGAAAATCAATTCCACTATATAAGCAAGTAAGGAAGATTCTTGGGGTTATGCCAAAATCCTAGGAAAGCAAAGTAGATGCTTTTACTGTGGCAAGGAACCTTAAAACTCTCATTATGGATGAGCTTATTGGAAATTTAAAGACCCATGAACTCAATAAGCAACAAGAATAAGAGAAGACGAATGGAAAGAAGGAAAATTTGGCACTAAAAGCATTTAAATCAGACTCTAATAAATAAGATGCAGATGTTGCGTATTAGGCAAATTGAATAGTTAAAGCTATGAGATATAGTGGCCAATTTTAAAGAAGTGGGAGTAGCAGCAAAAAAGAAGACACTATGGAGGTTTGTCACAAATGTGAAAGTCCTGAGCACTTCATTAAGGATTGTCCAATGCATAAATTGGACTATCAGGAATATATCAAGAATGGTGGTGAAAAAGGAAAGAACGGGGACCAGGTCCCTGTAAAATTAAGCAAAAAGATTGTTGTTGATTATGCAGTAAGGCAGGCTCTAACAATGTGAATCTGAGGAAGAATGGAAGCAGGAAGATGTTTACATGCTGGAAGTGGAGATGAGAAAGTGACCTTTGATTCCTTATGTGCTTTTATCGAAAACACTGAAGATGAAGAAGAAAAAGAGGTAATACATTCTGAATTAAAGAAAACTTGGAGAATTACTCTGTTAGAAAAATAAAAAAATTATCGGTGTATTGATTAATTCTATGTGTAAAATGACTAATGAGAAAAATGCACTTGAAGAAAAGGTAAGAGCTTAAGTTGATAGCTCTAACACTCGAGTTACCTGAAACTAAGTAACTGGTTGCAAAGATAAAATCTAAAAAATTAAGCTTGGTTAATTAACTGGAGAAAGCTAAAAGTGTTTGTGATAAAAATAAAAATAATGCTCTCAAAGGAAAGATAGAAGATCAATAGCTGGAATTCATAGCTTTAACTCTCCATATATCTGAAACTGAGCAACAGGTTGTAATGCTCAAATTTGAAAATCTGAGCTTGGTAAGTCAACTAGAGAAAGTCGATGTTTCTGAGAGTAAAAAAAAGAAAGAAGCATCAAAGTTTAAGGCTGAGCTTGAAGAAAAATTAGAGGATTCCAAAAGCATGTTATGTCTACACTCTAGAAGAATGAGGAATTGGAGGGGGGCCTGGTCCGCCTGAAGGAAGAACTTAAAAAATCCCTACAATGGACTACATCCTCTCATATCCTTTTTAACCTAACTTGTCAAGGTGCTAACAATGGGAAGTTTCTTGGTTATCAAGAAGGAATCCAATTTTGTAGGTCTCAATACAAGGTTTCTCATGATGCTAAGAACAAGGTCCACAAGCTTCTATGTACTCATTGTGGAAGAGATGGACATACAAAATAAAATTGTCAGAGCTAGATTAGACCTAGAATGAATGGTTCCAGATTCATTCAGCAAGGGAATGCACAATTTATGGGTTTTAAGCCTCAGAAAATTATGAAAAAGAACTCTCTACCTAGATGTACCAAGAAGGATTTGATCACTCTATTATCCTAGTATTGAGAACTCAAACTCAAGTGGATTCATAAATCTGACAAGTGATCATGGTCTCAAGTATGAGGAAGAGAATTACTGTCAGGAATAATCATTAAAAATGAGTGATCAAAATTTTCAATGTCAAAAAGTCTGACTGTATTCTCTCTCTCAAGACACTTCAAGATAGAATGTCTTAGGTGAAATAATTGATTTCAAAGGACCTAATCCCTAGCAAAATAGAGTTGAATTCTCAAGTAAGAAGTGCATGAAGCTCCTGATTAGTTAGAAAAGCTATTGATACCTAGTGGCAATAAAGTTTCAGAAATTAAGGAATACATTCATGATGATGATGGTGAAGGTATGAAAGGTACATTTGAGAATAGTGTTAATTCAGAATGATAGTCACTGATCCCAGCTCATTTATTAGACCAACAAAAAGGGTCATCATAAAATTCTCAGGGACCTAGTCCCAAAGGAATTCATCTCAAAATAATGAGCTTGAAGCAGTGTGAATGAAGCAAAGATTTGTGCCTAGTTCTCAGAACTAATGGTTGATCTCTTAATAGTTCCAAAAAGGTGTGCTGAGGATAAAAAAAGTTAAAGCAAGTAGTGATTTAAATTGACCTAACCTAACATATGAATTAGCGTCCCTTCAAAGAATTTGGCTATGTTTAGGAGGCAAATATTCTTGGTAAACTAGGTATATGTTGGTCTAACACAGTACCATACCCTTACAGGTATACACCCATGGGAGCAACTTTGGAGATAGACAGATGTGATAAGAACAAAGTTAAAGATTCACTTAGACTAGAGAGGGACATAGTCCCATCTCTCAGGTTAGTATCATGTATATGAAAATTTTGTATGTTCTATCAAGAAAAAGTCGCGTCTTTTCTGTCCTTGTGTCAGAAAATGGTGTCATATTCTACAAGAAATGTGAGTCACCTAAAAGTATAAGATTGATCATATCTTTCTCCCCCAGAAAACCCTTCCTTATGCTTATTATTCCTTAAATTTTGTTACACCCACTCAATCTCTTATCAAAAAAGAAAATCCAAATCCCAAATATCCCTTCTAATAGAAAAATCTTCCTGATGGCTGTAGCTCTCCCATTTTTATGTCTTTCAAAGGATTTTGATCTTAGAATAGTTAAATGTACTTTACCAGACCATCCTGTAAAACATCCTTCTTCTCCAAATCTTCCAAAGCTTAACTCTTTCATCATTTATTCCGTTAATAAAGAATCATCCCTGAATCCTCAAAATTGTTTGATGATTTTGTGATGGATGAAACCTACGTTGCTAAAACCTCATATTATTGTCAAATAGCCTAGGAAAAAGTATATTTGATCACAAAAAAATCAATGTCAGTAAAACACCAAGAATATTTTGAAAATGGTCTTAATGTTTTACTGAGAAGCATGTAACTCTTGAGGGACCGAGTTCTTAGAAGAGAAAAGTAATTGAAAGGGAATTTAGGGTCACTTATAGTAGAAGAAAGAATAAGAATATACATAAGTTTGTATCCAAGAAAGTTAGAAACAAGTTCTTGAAGAATCAAAAGGTGTTAACTAGGAGGATTTTTTATTTAAAAGTATTAACAGAACCTGGTATGCTGGAACTAGTTGAGTTGTAAAACATCAAGGTTGGATGCATCTCATGGAAAGAACTATTCCAAATATTTTTATGGCATAGTCAGGGAATTCTATTTTACTTTGGAATTCTCAGAAGATGGGATGAATCTGATTGCACTGGTCTAAGAAAATAAAATAATGCTAAATAAGGAAACACTTGGAAGAATTTTAGAAGTTCCTATATATGGGGTGAGAAATGTCTCCAAGAAGCTACCTTCAATAGAATTCTTAGTAAATGCATCCAATGACAAAGGGAAATCTGTGTCCGCAGTGAATAAGAACTCATTCAAAAGTGAGTTTTAATTGATTTTTGACTTTGTGAACAAGGTAATTCTGCCTAGGTCACAAAAGAGAAACATTACCTTAGCCACAGACTTATATGTGATAGAATGCCTTATTTTCTTTGAGTTTATTAATCTACCTACATTGATAATAGAACACATTCAAAAGGTGGTTCTTGGAAATAATGGAAAGTATGGCATGCCTTATGGATATTGGTTGAAAAAAATACTTAATGTGTCAAATTAGGTAGCATTTATCAAAGGGAGCTCATCAAGAAAATAGAGGAGCTGAACTTCAACCTAGCTACCAAGGCTGAAGACATTAGAAAGATCCAGGTGACAATTCAATATCTCTCCAAAGGATGCCCATGTGACAATGAAATTCTTAGAAATGATAATGCTAAACTGAAGAAGTGGGTGTCAATCTTAATTAATAAGGTCCTTAGGTCAAATGCAGAGATAAGGCATCTTAACAACAACCTAACCCTACTCCTTCAAAATCTTTTTCCCAGTAGTTTACTTGTTAATCTTTCTTGATTCCAGTGGATTTTTCCCTAAGAACATTAAAATTATGCACTTCTATGATACTTATCCTCTACTTATGAATGAATCTTTTCTTTGTGTGTTACATTTGTTCTCTTTAAATTTCAAAGTTATTCTTCATGTTAATATTTACCTAGTGGCCATAAGTTAACTACTTTGTGATCAATTTACTCTTGGTTTACTGTCTTTACTTTTCAACGATATTAAAAATGAGAATACTAAGTTCATGTACTAAGGACCAGGTACCAGGTGAATTAAGTTACAGATATGAATAGCATGCTGATAGGGGAAGTGTATGATGTGCTGAATGTTGAAAAAAGAGGGAAAGCTCCCTGGTAGGGGAAAACAAGTGATATTCTAAGTGAATTATAAGGCACAGGGATAGGAGGAAGTAATTGCAATGTTTGCATCAAATGACAGCAAGGGTCCAGGTCCCTGTGCTGCATGATAGTGATGGAGGAAGCATGATGATAAGGGGGAACATTCATCTTCTAGTGTATGGTCGAATTTTCATAATCAAAAAGGTTAAAATTGCTATATGTAGTTTTGATGATGAGTAGCTAAACTACAAGGGACCAGGTCCCTGGATGTGCAAGGTACAGTATAGCTGGCACGTGTTGGCTGCACAATTTTGTCCTCTTGTGTAACCAACTCTCAGGTGCTATTTTGTACTTATTAGAATAGTTGGTCCAATGATATTTCATGCCTAATCATCACTCAGCTATAAAATAAAATAGATTCCTCTTTATCAAATGTTTTTTGCAATTACAAAAAGTAAAGTGAGGCAGCAAAAACTATATTTCAACACTACTCAAGTTCTTAGTTATTTATATAATCTTAAATTGAAATTGTTCTTGAATGAGTAGTGAGGGTCCTTGGAAGAGTTTCCAAGATGATCTTGTAGTAGAGTTGCTACTGGCTAAAGGAGCCTAGAGTTAGGATGATCTTGTAGTAGAGTTGCTACTGGCTAACCCTTATCTTGATCCTAGTTAACTATTACCTTTTGATTCTCTAGTTATTATATGAAACCTAACCATCTTACTAAGATAAACCCTAGAAGTGTGGATTGTTAGTTAAACTCCAATACTATTGTCTTTATCTTTTCCTTGTCACTACTCCTCTTTTGAAGTAAGTAGCAATAATCTTGGTGGGATCCTATTGTGTGCACCCATTAAGTAAACTATTATATTAAAGATAAAGCAATACATGCATGGGTATCAGTTCAGAACAATGATGGAAATTCCCTTACTTCGTCAACCTGCTAGGGTTTGCATAACCCTAGCTATGGGTATTTAGCTGCTCATACTTGTGAAGTAATCAACAACATTCATGATCAAAAGCATAGATGAAATCACAATAATAAGAAGTAGATAACCCACAACCGTAACTGAATTAATCAACTAAAGTGAATAACAAGAAAATCCTAAGATCAAAATCTAATCTTGGAATAAAAATATGTTTTTGAATATCAAACGTATGTAACTCCTACTAAAAAATCATAAAGGGTATTTATATAGTTCATGAGGAAACCCTAAAATGAAATCTCAAACAAAAAAGGAGAAAATAGGGTCAGTAGCCACTTTGGTCTCTACTTGTGCCCTGAACCTGGGCACAGGTAGCACTTGCATCCTATAGGGTGCACGTAAGTAGCGACTGCAAGTGCCAGGACCAAAAAATCCAACCGATCAGCTCTTGGGAATTTGGACTTCTTGCACATCTTTTCCCACATGTGGTTCATAAGTGCTAATTGTTGTCCACATATTGACTTAGCAAGTGTCGGGTGTAATTTTTTGAACTCTTCTTCTAGTACCAAACATTCTTTGATCGTGAACAAGCAATAAAGTTTTCTGAACATTTATAATTGCTCCAATAAGTAGCCAAAAATACCTTTTTCATCTTTTTCATGAACATAGCATCCAAAATATGATTTCCTACAAAACATACCCAACATGCAGCATATCTACCAAAAACCCTCTAAAACATGCAAAAAAATTTTGTTTTAAGCATCAAAAGTGCTATATTTCAATAGCACATCACGTAGCAATATTTTGAGATCATGGAGTAAAGATGAGCATTTTGTGAATGATTCAAAGATTTGTTGTTTGGCTTTGAGGTAGGTTTTTGTCTACCCCTCTTCACACGATGATATGCTTTTATATAATGCATGAGAATGAGAATTCTAAGATTCATTATAGGTAGAACATAATGACTTAGTTTTGATTATTTACGTTTGGGAATTAGATGAGGAATTTGACCCGTAACGCAAAATACTTGTTATATTTCTAGGATCATATTATCTTCTTTATTGATTGAACTAGTTTATAGAATGGATATGATATGATGCTAGGTTTGAGCGTGGTTAGTATGATTAACGTTATTTTGCTATTTTAGTGATCTTGAAATGATAATTTAGCTGAAGTTGACTTAATTTCTCATGTTCTAGGTGAAATTCCAATCTTACGGACATTCATGGCTTACTTACCATCTAGAGGTAAATGTGGATTCCTTAGCTTAGTCCTAGGTAAAAATTGCTTAAAATATGGATTTTGAGGATTGGAAGTGGGCTCCTTGAGCCCACCATAGGCCAAGACTTGTCTTAGCTCTTGTGAACTTATTTACGCATATTATATATTGTTGAGACTATTGAGCCTTTAGTTAAGGTTACTTCATGACTTAGTGAATGATGTTGGTTTTCCCGAATTATTATTAATAACTTGTAGCTATGATATGGATTTCGGACTTGATTTATGATATGGTCCATCGACATGCTTAATAATATTGGCATAGACATAGCTATGATATATGGATTATAGATATGAGATGCCTTATAGATGTGATATGCCTCATATTTATGATATATGGCCTATAGAAATAAGATGCCTTATAGATAAGATATGCCTCATAGATATGATATGCCTTATTGATATGATATGGATTATAGATATGATATGCCGCATAGATATGATATGGCTTATAGAAATGAGACGGCTTATGAATATAATTATCAATATGGGTTTCAGAAATATATGTGGGCCTAAGGTCGTGATTACATTATTGTTATTATTTCAGACATATTATTGAGCCTAAGGTTATGTTATGATATCGGTTGGACATCAGGGAAGTGATCATCCTTGTAAAGAATGTGGTTGTAGTATATGGATATATTAATGCTTATGGTTCCATTATTTGAATACTGGAGATGCATAGATTTGGAACATTCATGATCATTAAATTGGTAGATGACACAATTCTAACTTATATATGATTTAACTACTATTTTCCTCAATAGGAGTTAAAGCCCATTTTTCACCTTAAAATAGATTTCTTTGTAACAATAATTGTCTGTATTAGTGAACAACCTATGTGTAAGGAAATTGAAAATGATGTTTTAAAGATTTGATCGAGATAGATTCCAGTCTATGATTTTGATACTATTGTTTACTACAGTCGTGAGAGATTTTGACCCTTTCTACACTACTATAATAATTTAGTCCTGAAGTTTACCTCGAGCAATGGATTTATGAATTTACACTCTTTTTAGCCATGGCTTAAGTCTATGCACCTATTATATATCAATATACACATTGCTCTAGTATGGGTTAGAGAAGGAGGATGTATTGATGATATAAATTCCAGGTAAAAATTGATGTTATATTTATGTATTGGTGATATGCTTATATACCCAACAAGGCCTAAGGATGTAAGGCCCCACAAAATTCCCTCATAGTTTGAGTCGTAGGGCATGTCGAGTGAGGCATAATTCCAGCCCTAAAAGATTGAGAAGTTGCTTCCTAAGTGAGTAATGTATTAACCATATAGAATTTCCTTAATTTCTACTTTTTTCACATGGAAAATCTGATAAGCTTTCCATCGATACAAGATTTTCCCAAATCCAACACTCGGGTAAGAAGTTATGGCTAATTTAAGCCTTAGTCATAAAACTACATCATTTAACTGTCTGGCGCATCGCGGAGAGGTTGATTTTCAAATTATCAATTTCCAGTGGAACCCCATGATAGTGGCGCGTCACGGAGGAGTCCCAGGTCCGAACCAGTGGGAAAACACGATGGCTCCGTATCGCGGAGGCTGCCAATTTCCCAATTGTCAAATTCCAGTGAGCCACCTGAATAAGTGGCGTGCCGTGGAGGCCAATGAAATCAGGTTCCAGTTTAATTTTTCCAGTTTCACACAGGTGTTTAAAAGGGCACTTTGGACCTTTTCCAAGCCTATAAAATCGTGGAAACACTAAATTAAAGCCATTTACAAGCATTTTATGAGGTTTTTCTCAAGTTTTCTCTCAACATAAACCCTAAGTATCCAAAACCTCTTCCAAGAACCTCAAGAATCCACCATGGATTTCCTAAATTGAGTCAAGATTCAAGGTTCCCAAGTCTAGGACCTTAAGAACCCTCATTCTAGAGCACGAATAGAGTTCATCAAAAGTTTCTAATTAAAGGTATGGGGTTTTTTTGAACAAGGGTAACCCTTTCACCCTTGTTCCCAAAAGGATATTTACATCATGAAATTCTTGAAATATATGAGGTTTTTACATGAATTTGAATTGGGGGTTTTACCCATTATTATTGAATGCATTATATTGATATTTCCCATGAATCAGGAGTCAAATGGCATGATTTCTACATGTTTTCTTGAGTATTTACAGCTGGGTATAACCCCTATGATTTTACTCCTTGATAAGCTAATGTTTACATTATTGAGATATTGAAGCATATGGATATATTGAGATTTTGAGATAATTTGCTGAAATTCTCAGATTTCGACATGATTTATGAATCTATATGCTATATATTATGCTTTTGATAAGCTTTAACTTGAGATTTAATTATGGGTTAGTAATCCCTATTTGAGACTTATGAAATTATGAACTCTTGTGCTATGAGCACCCATGTTTTAAGTATTTTGAGATGATTGAAAAATGAATTGACCTAATAGTCCTTGAGCTTTGAAATCCACTTCACTATATAAGATTATCGATTTGATTATTGGGTTCGTGGTGAACCATTTGATTATTCTAAAAGTGGATTTTTTTTATGAGATGAGCGTAAATAATCTAAAGGGAGTAGTATTTAGCACCGAGTGGGTAAGTTACTACGGTTTCTTACGCCAAAACTACGTGCCATCGTATGTTAGGCCTGAGGCTAAGTTTATGATGATTATGAATGGGCCCGAGGCCGAGTTTCATTTAGTGATCACTAGACTTAGGTTATATTCCCTGGCAAGAGTATGATGCTCCTCCCCAACGTGGGGTCTCTTCCTTAGAAGGAAAAAACATTGGAATCCATGTAGCTTGCACGGTTTATTTCGGTTACGAGAACCTTCCTTGATATTTAGACTTCAAGATCAAATACTTATTTTCCTTCCCTATAAGCTATTTTCCTAAATGGTTGAATTGCAAAGATGTTTCCCCAACTAAAGTATTTTCTTGATGTGAGTTATTTCCTAAATGAAAGCATCTTCCCTTGTTATAGTACTTTTTATAAAACCTTGAGATAAGTTGTTTCCATAAACTAGAATGCCTTTCCATTTGAGATGGAGTGATTTCCTTAAATCTTGAGATAAGATATTTTCCTAAAGTGAATGAAATACCTTCAAGTATGTTTTCAAGTTATATGATTCCGAATTCCAAGTATATGAGTTCTAAATAGTTATGAAATGTTAGCATTGAAGATGTTTTACTCTCCATGAGATTTATGCATGAGTTAAGATAAGATTTTGAATTTTGAAATTAAATAATAATGACTCACGAGATTTGTCTTACATGCTCCATTCTACATGACTTATGAGCTTTATATTTTATACTAGTTCAAGTCATGTGAGTCGTCTCATAATGCATACATGATTTGATTAAAGAAGATTGTTACTATTTTATTCATATGCATTCACCCCCGCATACTCAGTACATTCCAAGTACTGATCCACGTATATGTATATGTGCTACATTGTGTCATAATGTAGGTTCGGGTGCTCAGTCCAAGCCTTACTCGTGATTCTTCGAGTACCTTGCCTACGTTTTCTACAGTGGTGAGTCCTCATGATTCGAGGACCGATCTTCAGATATTTACTGTACTTGAGAGACTATATTTTATCTTCAATTTATTTTGAGTCATTTGGGGACCTGTCCCAACGGCTCTCTAGATTTTGATTTGTAGAGGCTTGTCAGACTAGTGTCAGACTTGTGATGTGTCGAGGGTTTGATATTATGGTTTTGTTGAGATTTCTCTATATTGTGTTCTTATGGACTGAGTATCTTTTCCATAATTCCTTTCATGTGATATGAGTATGCTAGTGTTGAGTCCATTCTTATCTTGAATTGAGTGTCATTGGTACAAATTGGCTCTAAGGGTTAGCTTGGGGTTACTCGTAGCCTTAGGCACCATGTGACATCCCGGGAGACGATTTTGGATCGTTACAAAGAATAATTATAATGATATGCTTATATACCTAGTAAGGCTAAAGAATGATTATAATGATATACTTACATACCTAGTAAGGTCGGAGAATGATTATAATGATATCCTTATATACCCAATAAGGCCAGAGAATAATTATAATAATGATGATTATGATGGTTATGATGGTGATGGTTATGATGATGATGATTATGATATTGATTATACATACCGGTTTGAGTCCAGATATACATTATGATGCTTAGATCGGTTATGACATTGTGGATTCTATTGCATTTATATTTGTATACCCATTTCCTATTGCCAGTATATGTCTATATCTATCAGCCTTATGGCATGTTGCATAGGTATGGCTGATAAGTATGGCTTATGGTGTGTTTTATATTGATTGAACCTTCTGAGCCTAGGGTGGTGGGGGTTCGCAAAAGGCTTGGTTAGGTATTATTTATCTGGACTAGTCGATTACTCGTGTTGTCGTTGCTATTGTTATAATTATTGTTATGATCATTGTTTGGCTAGTATGTGACAGATTGGTTAATGATTTGGTATTGAGATTTGAGTTTGGATTTTAGCTCTTCTATCTTATATTTTCGTTACTATGTATGATTATCTCATGATTAGGCGTATGGATTATCCTAGCACTAATTCCTTCTATGGTTATGAGGCCTTAAAATGCTAGACTAATGATTTAGGTTGTACCTCAAAATGACCTTGTTCATATATATATATGTATATCTACCTATATGTAACTATGGTGTTACCGTATATCCCTTCTTTTTATTTATTTAGATTGTATATTCATTCCTTGGACTTGTATACTAATATATATTTTTTTCACCTTTCTTTTGTGTATTAACTAGTGATATACAGTATAGTGTTGACATTTCTAAGTATGGCTGGGATAGGATAGTTCATCTTTAATACTTCCTTAGCTATATTATGTTAGTTCCTTAGTTATGACAAGGATAGTTATCCTTACTAGCTATCTCATTGGCTTCTTATGTGGTTGATGGACATTTAGATGTAGTTTTAATTCTATTTGTATATTATATGCATTATCGTTGCAACTCATTTGGTAGTTGTCTATTGAGTACCACGTATTTGATACTTATACTACACTTCTGTAGCCTGGAGATCATAGTATGGGTTATCGCGGTATAGTATGCATTGTGCAGAGAAGCCATGGTTCAGAGACATAAAATGACAACATTTAGGGTATTACTATTCTCCCTTTTATGTACTAGACTCGTCTCTATGTTGTATTCAGATATGGTTGTATTTGTATGTTTATTTAGTACCTTATTTGTATCCTTATTATGCTAGAAGCTCTTGTACTAATTTCACCAGGTTTTGGGATTATTTCATGTTTATTAGTCTTTTATTACATTTATTCTGCATTCTTCCCTTTAGTTTTTTGGTATCCATTTCTAGCAGTTCTGGACTACGAGATTGGCTTGCCTACTGGTGGTTTATAATAGGCGCCATCATGAAATGAGAAATTAGGTCATGACAAATTAGTATTGGAGCCTAGTTTCATCGATTTATTGGTACATGAGCTAATTGTTTAGTAGAGTCCTACATATCATTGCAGAGACGTAACTTATCTTCGAGAGGCTACAGGGCACTCTTAGGAAATTAATTTCTTGACTTTATGTCATATGTCTATATTTCCATGAGCCTCAAGCACATTCTTTGACTCTAGTCTTTCCTAAATGGATGATGTAAGATTATAGATAGATGCAGAAAAGACTTCAACATATGTTTTTAGAGCTTCAGTATAGCGTCTAACTAGAGAGTCAAAGATGGATATCGAAGATCTTCAGAGTCAACCAAAGAATTTAGGGCCAACTCAGGCTCTAGTAGAGCTCGTGACTACTTTGGACCTTCAAGGTTCAGCATTGGGGATCCTAGGTCTAAATAAGGATACCCCATAGCCAAGGATGACACTTGGTTCATCGAGTAGTTCTCAGACCATAGTTAGGTCTATTGGTGTTCATTAGGGATCTCTATCAGTTTTGAGTATGAGATTTGGTTTTTTGAAGCAGGCCAAGCATATTCTTGGGCTATATCCCTTTGATTAGGACATGATACGTAGATGTATTAGAGGATTATCATTGCCACTCTTCTTGGCATCAAAGCACTTGATTGTCGTTGAGTCTTCTTTCTCTCAAGTTGTTAATTATATGAGGGCCATAGATAGGGCATGCATTGAAACTTATGGATGTGGCGATAAGAGATCATGCAATCAGTATAGTGTTATTGGTATTTCATCCGGGAGTAAGGATCCTTTTGATGTATAAAGGTTAGCTTCACCTGTAGCCTATCAGTTCTACGTAAGTAGCATTCAAATTATCGGTGACTATCAGATATGTCATGGTCATCATAGCTTGTAGAGTTCCTATCAAACCTTGTAGAGTTTTTGGTATGGGTCTTGAGGCCATTACGGCCATTTAGGATTAGGAGGAGCAGTATCTCAAAGTATTACAAGAGCTTATCTTTGTTGCGGCGGGATGGAACATTGGTCTAAAGAGTGCCCTAAACGTGAGTTGGTTGTTCAAATAGAATTTCCATATATTCCTCGCTAGTCTAGAATTCTCAAGGTAGTCTTTTACTGTGGGAAGGATGATCATGGTAGTAAAGAGTGCTCTCAGCTTTAATTGGCCATCCATCTGGGCACAGTTCATGTTTCTCACTAGGTTAGGGCTTCATGCTATCTTATGACTGCAAAGAGATTGATCACTAGTCTAGGGAGTGTCCCCAATATGGGATTTCTAGTCATTAAACTCATGGAGATCAGCCTCATAACTTTGTGGAACCTTAAGTTAGAGAAAGTATGCATGGCACCTTAGTTGATGATTCAGTCAGTTGATCCAAGTTTAGATCCATTCAGACTTATTCTCTCATAGATCTGTTAGTCATGTAATTGCAAATTTCACCATAATAGGTGTGCTTTTATTTCTCGTATTTACCCTTTTCATTTTTTTGTATTGGGGTCTTCATACCTATCGATGATTATATGCCTTGATGAGCTCATATTGATTATTGTGTGCATTGTTATTGAATTCATGATTATATGACTACCCCTATGGTTTATTTCTTTTAGCAGTGGATGGAGTAGATTTGTAATGATATTTTCTCCCTATTGGTGTTGCATTTGTTTTCGAGTTCCATTTACCTTGGTATATTTGCCTTATTGTGTCCCTTGAGTGGTACTTGCTATTGATGTTCATTTTGGTACTGCCTATTCATTATATTAATGTTGATATTGTTGTTGCTATTGCTGTCATTGCTTGAAGTAATTGATCCTTGCTAGGTAGATATTTATTCTAGTGTTATCTAGTTAGTAATTTCCCTTTCTTGAGGTTCTTATTTGGTGGCTTAAGCAGCTATATCTCTATTTGATAATTCCTTTATCTATGTAAGGCGAGGTTGGTTATTTTCCTCTTCTGTTGGCTATGCTAGATTGGTTATGGAGTAAACTATGGTATTGAAGGTAAGTTGACCTTTTGTGGCTCTATTATGATTCTAGAGTTGGCAATTTAATTATATTTCCCATTCTTGAGTTTGGGATTCTTAGACTTCCCTCCTAGGTTGTGAAGGTTTTTGCATTGGATATCCTTCTCTATGTAGACTATTTTTTAGCTTGACCAATCTAGAGTCCATTCTCTAGTTGTGACTATTTTATTGCCTGATGGTGGTTTGATATTTACATTGATATGTCCTTGATTCATCTTTTAGATTTGTTGGGTTCATATCCTTATGATGGTTTGCTCTTAGTACAAGTGTGGAGATTGGATGCTCCTTTCTTGCCACGATGTGGTTCTTGTCTAAAGTAGAGTTAAAGAGTTAGAGGTGGATGGTCTTTCCTATGACCACTTTTTGAGTTGTTGGTTCATTTTTTTATAGTGGCTTGACCTTGATATAGGTGTCATGCTTAGTACTTCCTTCCACAGTGAGGTGATTCATGGTTTGCTTGAGTTATTATTTTTCTATCTGGGTGGATTCAGAAAATCCCCATTTCAGTGTTTGTTCGGCCTAATGAGGTTTGGTAGAGTGCTTCTCCTTAATGATATTTTCCTATTTTTAATCTTTTCCAAGATGGAGTATTGGACTGGTTAGTTCCCGGCTAAAGTTGTATTTCTTCGAGTTGCTAAAGTTTTTGCTATTACTAGCATGAGTTGCTGCCGGATAACGCTCAACTTACATGACAAGTTAGTACAAGACGGTCGTCGTCAATATAATTACCCAACTTTGGAGTCGGGATCGAATCCACGAGGAACAATGTGAGTGGTGATTAAACTAATTTGAAACTATAGCTACAAGTTAAGTTCAAGCAAATGATACAAGAAGATAAAATGGGGGTTTTTAATAGTTGATACAAGTTTTCACTTTTTTCAGAACTCAAAGCTGAAATTTCAATGGTTCAAATCAATGAGAGAAACTAGGGTTATGATCACTATGATTATTAACCCCTCATTGAATAATAGTTGTAGTACTGGATTCTCCTGACTTGTGGGAAATACCAAATTATCAGTTTCGACAGTCCATCTAAGTGTTAACCTACCTAGATGTTGAACTCCCTAATTCTCTCAAACTTAGGAAAACATTCTATTCATATGGATTTTATCTCGAGTTCATCAATCTTCTTACAGCATTAATCATTAGATGAGAACTTAACCTTCCCAAATCCTCATTGATAATTCGCTACCTTTAGTTTATTTCTCAGTTCGAGCAAATCAACATAAGGCAGGATCTATTGTTTACAACCAATAGATAACTATAATTACAAAGGAATTATCAAGATGTCCCCACAATCACTCAAACCCTAGCCAACTATTAAATCCATGGAGGAATAATCATAGATCCTACAACCCTAGTTGTGGGTTTTAGTTCCACATGAGAAAGAAAGAGATATCAACAATTATATTCATCATTCAAAGTAATTAAACTTATAAAAGATGAAGTCTGAAGTTGATTCTCTTCCAAGTTCAAGAGAAAAATCTCAAAACCCAATCAAAGAGCTGAATATTGAATTCTAAGTTAAGAGAGCGAAAAAGAAAACTCCCTTGGAATAAGTTCAAGATGTTCCGCTCCCTCTCTAAAAACCCTAAAAGCTGCTATTTATATCTGTAACTTAAGAAAAATTCTAAATTAAAGATTCAGATTTTTCTCCTTAGTTGATGACATGTCTGACGGCTTATCAGAGTTCTGATAGCTTATCAGACCTGTCGTCAGACATGTCTCCATTTTCTTGTTCTCTGCCTTAATGTGACGATATGTCTGATGGCTTATTAGGGAGTTGACGACTTATAAGACATGTTGTCAACTCCTCTTCCTATTTCAAGTGTTGCTGCCTTAGGCTGACGATGAACCTGAGGACTTATCAGATATTGCCGTCACTTTTCTAATTCAGTTTCTGCACACTGCCTAAGGCTGATGATGGTCCTGATGACTTATCATAAAGTTGACAACTTATCAAACAAGTCTTCAACTATACTTTTATGGCTACTTGCTCAGAAATCAACTCTTTAACTTCCATTATTGCTGGTTCTCTTGTATCTTGACTTTTACTGCAATGTCATACAGAAAATAATCAAAAACGACAAAAGTAGCTTAAGACTTTGCAATTATTCTTAGTTAAAAGCCTCAAATGTGTTAGAATATGTTCATACATCAACACCCTTAACTTAAAACAATTGTTTGTCCTCAAGCAACTAAAACATAACTAAGAGGATACAAAGCACATTCGTCAGTCAATCATCCATTTTAGCTCAAAACATCTTCACCATCTCCATGGTCAATTAATTTAGAAAAAAAACAACTGTGCATATTATTGAAGAACAACAATACAACACACAGGAATCAAGATATGGCATCAATTCAGCAACAACAACTATGCATGTACCAAGATTACACTATCCAAACAAGTTAGTAACTAGCAATGTAACCAATGTGCCCTTATAACAAAGAGGTCCCTCCTCACTTATATGTGAACTCAAGCATGTCAATGTGGAGACAGTCAAGAGATACTCACTCTCAAAAAGAAGTTCCAGTCAATGTATGCCAAATACCATAAGCTTGCCCTTATTTTCATTACCGAAGCTTTCAGACAGTTAAGTTAGGATCACTGTAGGACTTTTCTTTATTTTGTAATGTAGGCTTAGGGCTGGTATGATACACAAGGAGATTTAAACTAACTAAGCCTCCTTGGTGCTACACTATTTTGGGGGTCTCACTTATTAACCTTTACCTTATTTCTCCCTTTCTTAATTAAAGCACATTCAAGCTGGGTG